>NW_016690443.1:254274-425194 GCF_001604755.1 Lepidothrix coronata
TGCTGTGTCCTCCCCAGTACGGAGGTGGCTCCAGGGGGGCTGGGAAGTCCCCTGGGGCTTACCACACGAAGGGATGTGGCACTGATGTGATGCTCTGCTTGAGGACTTGCTTCTCCCGCTGAGTTTTGATGATATATTCCTCTTGCTCCTCCTTCAGCTTCATCAGCTGCTTCAGTTTCTCCTCTTCCTCAGCCAGTAGCCTGACAATGAAGAGCAAGAGGTGAGAATGTCCCTCTGCCACTTCATCCACCAGCTTCCCCCGTCCCTGCCAGCATACTGGGAAGTCACCAGCACACCTCAGTACCCAGGAGAATTGAGCTACCCTAGGGAGCACATTCCCATGCACAGCTGCTGCCCTGGGAGCGGGGCTGGTTGAGGAGGGGAGGGATGCCCCAGTCCTACCTGGCCTGCGCATATCTCACGGCTTCCTCATCCTGCCGAGCTTTCACCTCCTGCTGCAGGGCCTCTTGGAGCCGCTCCTGCATGGCCTCCAGCTCCAGGATGCGCTTGCGCTGACGCTCTGCCTCTGCCTCCTTCAGGACCATCTCTGCCTGCATGGAGGCACGAGCCTGCCGCAGGGACAGGAGCCGTCAGCATGGGTGGCTGGCTGGGCCACCACCACTGTCTCCAGAACCCCTTAGTCCTGCATCCCGGGGTGGATGCCTGACATCTCCCAAAACAGGGAGAGCCCGCAGCAAGTGATCCAAAGCAAAGCTGTTTCCCTGCTCAGGAGACAGGCTGCATCATTTGGAGCCAGTGCTGGCTGTGAGGTCAGAAATGGGCTCCCTGGCCAGCCTGGCACCAGCACTTGTCTCTCACTGCCCCCCTACATACCCTTGGGGCAGGTTGTCCCCATCTCCTGCTCTGCAGGAATCTCAGGCCTGTCCAAAGGCTGCCCCAGGGAAGGGAAGGGGAAGGAAGCACCCACCCCATGAGCAATGAAGCCCTGGCAGGACTCTCCACAGGGTGCACCCACCTGCTCAGCTTCCCGCAGCTGGATCTCCAGGGTCCTCTGCATCTCCTCGTGCTGCTGCCTCCGCCGCTGCTCCTCCTCCTGCAGCAGGATCTCTGCCTGCCGCTGGGCCTCCTTGAGCAGTTCCAGCTCCTGCAGCTTCCTCTCCTTCTCCTCCTGCAGCTGCTTGAGCCGCTGCGTCTCCTCCTCCTTGGCTGCCTTGCGCTGGTCCCGCTGCTCCCGCTGCTCCCGTCGCTTCTGCTTCAGGTCCTTGTGCAGGGATTTCTTTCCCTCAGCCTGCAGCCGGATAGCCGTCTGGATGGCTGGAGAGGGAGGCCACGGTCAGTGGGGACATGGAGGGGGGCACGGGGAAGCTGGGGAAGGGGCGTGGGGTGGGCACGGACCGAGCGTCCACTCCTGGCGCTGCCGGGTGTCGGAGGCGCTCATCTCGTAGGTGCGGGAGGAGGTCTTCACGCAGAACATGCACCTCTTCCCATCCCGGTCAGGCAGCACCTGCAGGGTGAGGACACAGGACGGTGTTACCCTTGTACCCCACCTCATCCCCCTGGCTCCAGTGCTCCTGGATGTAAAATTGTGTGTTCTTGGGTCTGCCTTCCTGGGGTCTGAAGGGGATCTCCCAGGTCTCTTGTCCCCAGGCTGACGAGTGGCCCTGGCTGTACCTCCACGCAGCAGTGCTTGTCCAACGCAATGCTCCCCTTTTTCTCCTTCCGTTCCTCGCTCATGTAGTAGGACAGGACACTGGGCTTCAGCATGAACCACCGCTCTGACCAGTTCCTCCTCAGCTGGCCCCTCTTCCAGAGGTATCCCTGTACACGAGAGACAGATCAAAACTGGGGATGGGGGCAGGACAGGGCTCGTGCCCCAGGACATGTGGGCTCCTTGCCTGTTTGAGCACATCCTCGATGACCTCCTGGTACACCTCCTCCACGGCCATGCTGATGGCCTCCTGCTCGATGCCTCGCAGGAACCGCCCTGAGTTCACCATGTCTAGGAACTGCCAGACCGTCAGCCCCTCTTGCCCCTGCGGCTCCTGGGACAGGTAGTCATCCAGCTCACAGGAGTTCAGCTCCACATTCATGGCCGTACAGATCTTCTTCAGCAGGTACTCCACCTGTGGGGATGGGGAAACTCAGGGATGTGGGGAAGTGAGAGCTGTTCCCACCCCACCGACCCCTTTTGGAGAGCCCAAGACCGCCTCTCTTTCCAGCTTGGAGATGCAGGACCCTGATCCCAGAGGTTGCAGTGGCTGAGGTCATGGCCAAGGCATTCTAGGCACCAGGCTGGCTCAGGAGGTTGGCACTGGGTTAGAGCTTGACCACTGTTGGGAGGTTTTTCCTTTTTAACCCCAAGGCTGAGATGTTTTGGCTGGTTTGTCTGCAGAGTAAGAAAACTCTGCAGCAGCCAAGAGCCTGAGGGAGAACAGGCCAGCACTGCTGGACCCCACACACAGCCTGCAAGGTCAGTGTCTCAGAGCACAGCCCTGAGCTCAGCACCACTTTGATTTCCAAAATCACTGGGAGGAGCAAGGGGACAGGACCCAAAGGAGCATCGTTTTGAAACTGAAAGTAAAGTGTTTCTAAAAAGAGGTAAGATGGTTGACATGATGTGGGGAAGACTTATTTCAGCTTAAGTTTTGCTGCCAGCTCTCCTCTGCCCACGATCTGGGGATTGAGGCAGGTGGGTGACTGCAGGGAGCCACACAGGAAGGTGACACACAGCAGGTTCCCCCCCCAGCTGGATTTTTAATGTCATTTAACTAGGAGAAGGGCAAGCAGTGAATGCGCTTGCTCAGCCCTGTAAGCAGAAGGATGGTTCAGTTTGTCATGGTCTGGGGAACAGGAAACACCTCTTGCAGGGTGCAGGAAGTGTGGTTGCCCTCCTACGTCTGCGCAGCACAGCCCTTCTTGCCTTTTTTTTTTGTCCTCTTGTTTTATGGAGTTTTTTTTACTTTTCTGCTGATCTCAGGATGTCGATGGGGTAGAAGCCAACAGCAGTTGCTTGCCCAGCTAAGTTCCTTCTGCTGATGCCTGTTCTTGGCTTCTATGCTTGTGCCTCCTCCCTAGATCTGCCCCCCTTCTCATGGGGCTTTCATCTGACCCTGGAGAAGGGAGAACCTCCCCCGATAAATTCTGTGGAATTTGGAGATTTGGAGATTACTGGCAGAGGTTTTGCTTTGGCTGGTACCTCACCCTTAACACTGTGGATGCCGGGCAGGGGCCGAGCACCCGGCGGCAGTGGCCACAGAGAGGGACAGACAGCTCCGCTCTGCCATTGCCCTCTAGGTGAGAGAGGCTCCAGCATTTTGGAGGGGTCCTCCCAGATGCTCCCAAGTCACTCCCTTCTCCGTGGGCAGAGGGGGTGGCTGTGGGCATAGCAGGCCCCCCTCCTCCCACCTCTTTCCTGCTCTCTCTCACCCCCTGGAGCACCACATCTTGCAGGATGTGGTGGGACGTGCCAGGAAGCGATAGCAGGATGTGTTACCCCCAAAGAGGGCTCTGCCAGAGCACAGAGCCCTGGGAGGACAGGGATGGGGGGACAGGCAGTCCTACCTCATCTGGCACCATGACAGGAGGGTATTTGTCTTCAGACAGAAAGTTGAAGAGACACCAGAGCTTGAAAGCATCTTGGTGGGATACAACGCTATTCCCGTTCCGGTCAGGTTTGTAGTTCTTCTTCGCTGTGAGGGTCCAGCAGAGCTCATCGAAGTTTTCTTTGACAAAAGCACCTTCCTCCACCTGTGGGCAGGAGTTGAGGGTGAGAAGGGAGCTGCAGGGCTATGGAGAGGGGTTCTGAGGGGGAAGTGCTAGCGGGAAGAAACTCTCACTCCTAAAATCTCTTGTCCCTGCCAGTGAGAAGCACAGGGTGATTTGGAGCACCAGCAGAAAACCTGTGGTGCAGTACATGCAGCAGTGTGGTGCTCTTCAACCTCCCCAGTGCCTCCACAGCTTCAGGTCTCTTTTTATCCCATTCCACCATAAAGAGGAACTAGGGAGCGAAGGGAAGTGCTGGCCTGAGGGCAGGCAGCAGTGGAGGCAGGAACGATGCCTCCACCAGCCTCGGCCCCACTGCTGTCTGTGAGCTTCTGTAACCATGTCCTGGCACTGCAAGCAGCCTCACACAGCAGGTTTGGTGAAGATGGGTGAACTGTGATGTGTGAGGAGCCCTGGCTGTCCCTGGGTGCTCCATCCCAGCTGTAGGAGCCACATGCTGCCAGCACAGGAGGAAACTGCAGCCTGCGGCAGTAGAGCTGGAGGAAAACCTTCGGGTGGGTGGCAAAAGCTAAAAGCCTCTCTTACTAGGAAAATCCACTTCCCCTTCTCAGGCTGCTTCTGGGATTTTATTAACCATGGTGAATCAGAAAAAGGGGTTTAAAGATCATCTCCCAAAGAACCACATGGGAAACTAGAAGGATTTTGGCCACTTTGTGATGGGAAGATTGGGCTGGGCTGACCTTGGGCAGCTCTTGCCCTGGGCAGAGAGAGCTGGGGAAGCCTCTGCCCTCACTCGCTGCAGACCAGATCCCTGCAGCCAAGATTAGCTTTGCTGGACCAGACTGGGCAGCTCCTGACCAGCTCCAGGCAAGGCAAAGATGGGCATGGAGACCCATAGAGAACTGCCAGGAGAGCCAGGGGAACAAAGGGTTACTGCACCCAGCTCTGGCCCCCTTCTGTGAGCACACAGTGGAAGAAAGCTGCCAGTCCTCGAACGCCTGGAGGAAACAGCACCCATGGACAAACTGGTGGCTGTACTAGACAAAGGTGTGTTTAAATTACTGAAAAAAGGGAGAAAGCCCATGCCCACCCCAACTCTGCTCCTCTCCTGGCACCTCATCCTCCTCTCTCTCCTCTTTGCCAAATGATGTCACACCCCAAATTTGAACAGGGTTAGAGAGGAAAAAGTGGCCAGTTTCTCTCTCTGCGCCCTGCAGGAAACATGGGCAGAGATACTGCTGCATCCAGAGCTTTGATGGAAAGGGCTGACTTCATCCTTGCCAAGGAGACATTGAGAATTAAACGTTTCTCACTTGTTTTGGTATTCACCTGAGTGCTCCCCATCTCTCTGCACCCTTTTTCCACCCATCAAGGCATGTGACCTCCTGTGAGCTGTGGAGAGTGGAGCCATTGGGCTCCCGTGTGATGCAGGAGCAGCCCAGGCACCACTGTGTCCCCCCTTCCAAGGCCAAGGGGCTCACCTTATCCAGGATGTACTTGTTCAGGTATGGCATGTAGCCCTGGCTGGACACTGGCCCATCATCGTCATCACGGAAATGCTCTTCCAGTGCCACGGGATCGTGGGGGATGCGCAGCACCGTGTACAGGTTGTGAGACAGCACCTGGCCAAGCACAAGGGGTGGTGAGAAGGTGAACAACCTCCAGCCCTGCCCCAGCACACCTCTGTGGTGCCATCCCCACACCCACTATGCCCTGTGACCTCCCTGCAGCCACAGCACTGAGGCAGAGTTTGGGTTTGGCAGAGAACGGGGCATCATTCCCAAATTGAAACCTTACAGAATCATTTAGAAACAGGCAAAAATTAAGCATTTTTTCACATTAGTTACTTTTCTTCGCACATCAGGAACTTTTTTTTTAAAAGAGCTGTTTCAAACCTCTCAGAGAAAACAGGACTTGCTCTGATCTAGAAAAGCTGATAAGCCACCCCGAGCCACGTGTTTGGTACAACCATGGCCCAGCCTGGCAGCAGCGGCTGTCTGCCAGGGGGCACAGAAAGATGGAAACATGAAAATAGAAACTAAGAAAAAGTTTTGTCTGGAATGGGAGCAGACAATGGAGATCTGAAGATGCACCATCTGCAGAAACACTCCACGAGTCTCACCAACAGCCCGTTTTTGTTCAAATTCCACAAAACAAAGGGTGTTTGGAAGCTCCCAAATTTCCCATGTGCTGGAAAGCTCAAAGCAAGGCTGTCCACGAGCATCACCAGCATCTCCAGCTTGTGATGCCAGACAGGCAGTGCTCTCCTTGCCTCTACCTCCCAGAAGTAGGAGATGACTAAATGAGCATCCCAGACTGACCCTGCCCCATTGCACCAGGATCTGCGGATGCAGCTGGCCAAGGGTTGAAGAGAAGGCCTGGAGGAGAGGGCACAGCATCCCTACTCCTCTGTGCAGGGCTGGAAATTTCCTCCCAGCAGGAGAGGAGCCGGAGGCCACGCTGGGCTGCTGCAGCTGGAGATGGTTCTTGCTCAACCAGATTTTCTTTCTCTTTTCCACCCTCCAGACTGATGGGATCAGCAGGACTCCGCCCTGTGCTCACACACCAGGGCTGCAGCCCTGAGCACTGTTGCTACAGCTGCACCTTTTGGGGTTGGTGCAGCCCTGGGGTCTGCACAGGACTGGAAAGGGTTGGGAACACCCTGGACATCCTTTGAGATGTCCTGAAGGCTAACAAATCCATCAGGATGGACTGAAACTTCGGGAATCGCATCCTGTTCCCTGTTTCCAATGTGGGCCCTCGTCCCCATCCCTCACACCTCTCACAGCATCCCTAAAAAGCCCTGGGAGGTTTCACATGTGCCCCCGTCCATGATGAGAACCCCAAGCCCCTCTGTCCACCTTGGCACACCGTGACCCACAGCTCCTCCGCTCGCAGAGCTGTCACTGGACAAACTGGGAGGAAAGCCCCAGCCTGGCCGACGGTGGGGTGACTGGACAGAGCAGAGGTGGGAAACACTCCCAGGCTCTGAAACAGAGACTGGAGGGGAAAAACATGACAGTAGGGAGCCACTGTCACGATCCCCATCACCTGTGAACAGAGGTGCTGAAAAGCACCAGGACAGTGCTCGGTGGCTCCCGCCTCCTGCTCCAGCCACGCACAGCCACACTGAAGGCACACACCCCACATCCCAGCCCGCATCCGCAGAGACGGGGAGCAGCTCCCTCTGCTCAGCCAGGGAGGATGCAATGGCACCGAGAGGATAAATCCTTTTCCAGGAGCAGGGCTGGCGTGTGCCTGCACTGGGAACAAAACTACCCGACCTCGCTCGGCGCGCAGCACTCCACCGCAAGCTGCCCTTCCTTCCTGTGCACACACACACCCACACTCACAGTGTCTGCACACACTCGCCTGCGGAGAAGTGCCCCTGCAAGGAGCCCAACGGCTCCCACAGCTGCACCATCACACTGGAAACCCCAATATGTTTACAGCAACTGGCTGGAGCGAGGCTGGAGTTCAGCCCCAGCTCCCGCTGGGACACTGCCCATGTGCCAGCACAATCCCACCCAGTTCTGGGACTGCTTCCTTTCCGCAGGTGCAAACCCTGTGAACGCCGCTGCTTCTCCCACCCTTGTTCAAGACCCTTCATGCAGCAACACACCCGGGTGAGGAGCAAAGCACAGCTCAGGAGGGGTTTGGAGAGTGCTCAGCCACTGTGGCTTCAACACTTTATTAATCAGGCCTGCAAGACCTCGGATTCCTTCTGCACTGAATGGACAAAAATGCTGCTGCTGGCCTGGGTAGGCTGGGGCAAACCTGAGCGTATTTGGGGATGGAAATGAGCTCTCCCAGGCCTCGAGGCAGGTGGAAGGTTATCCAGAATTGAACTTCATCATTCAATGGTGCAGCTCAACCCACCACCAACCTGTCCTGTCACTGAAGGCTGGGGGAGAACAGCAAGGAGGAAAGTTCCCTTCCCCTCTGGGTACAGCTGCTATGGACACACCATCCCCAGCATCCCTGCAGCCCCTACACGACGGTTTGCAGCCCCTGTCCCCCCTTGCACAAACTCTCTAGGAAATTGCCATAAATTGAGGGTTTCTGTGGCCTCAGCATCATATCTGGTGATAAAGATCTCTCAAGACAAGCACTGCACGTGTTCACACTGGCGCTTTTGGGTCCATCACACGCGTGGGCTGGGCTCCAGACCCCGAGCATGGGTGCAGGGGATGCTGTGAGGGGGGCACAGCAGCCCCTCTCAGGGATTAGCAGAGGGAATTAAGCTCTGGCCTACTTTGGGATTTTCCTTAATTCCTTCAGCTATTTCTACAGTTTTAGCAGGTGAGTGTGGCTCGCAGGACACATGCTATGAGTTCTGGGGAGCAGCAGAAGGCTCTTTGCTGCAGAGGCAATGGCTGAGCAGGAGTCATCTGACTCCTGCTACTTTCCCTCCAGATTCCTGCAAACAAACTCTTAATTTTGGGGCAAAACATGCCTCCCCACCAAGTGCAGCACCTTCCCTGCAGTCTGTCTCCGGGGAAACCCTATAAAATAGAGGAAATAGTGGAAAAGGGCTTTCTTTGCAGCACTTCACAACTGGTCTCACAAACTGGCAGCAGCTGCCAAGTCCTGACGCAACACCTCCCTGTGCCTGGCATTCTTCTGCTCAGGTCTCTCCTCTCATCTCAGCCCCTGATGCTGACCAGCATTTCCAACCCTGGTGCCAGCCTAAGAACCAAGGGAACGCTCACATGGCAACAAAAATGAGGCCC
Organism: Lepidothrix coronata; assembly: GCF_001604755.1. Classification (NCBI taxonomy): domain Eukaryota; kingdom Metazoa; phylum Chordata; class Aves; order Passeriformes; family Pipridae; genus Lepidothrix; species Lepidothrix coronata. The sequence continues at coordinate 262,692 of NW_016690443.1, forward strand.
ACCACGTGCAAAGTAAAAAAAAAATCAATAATTACTGTCGAAGCCAAGGGCTCCCTGGCAGGTTCGACCAACCACGGCCTGGGGGCAGGCAAAAAGATTTTTAAAGTCGTGATGGGTTTGATGAAGGGCTAAGGGCAAGGAGCCCTCTGAAAGCTGCTAAGCAGGGGGAGAGGGGAAAGCAGAGAGTTTTTAAAAACGCCTTGTTATTTCTGGCCACACCACTGTGTTTTAGTTTTAGTTTTAAAACAAGCTGCCCCTACCTCCCGACCCACTGGCTCAGCAGGAAGCAGAAATGCAGGTGCTCTGGCAAGCAAGAAAATATAAACTGAGTTTGGGCTGTTAGTTGGCCATAAAAAACGTAAGAAAATGTAAAGAACTAAAAGCTAGATTTCTCCTCATTTTCACCTAGAAAACATACTTGAGCATGAGCTCCCACCTCTCCCTCTTTTTTTTTTTTTTTTAAAGGGAGATGATGCAGAGCTCGAGAACTTTACCAGAATCAGTACGGAGGCAACAGCAAGGTCTTACCGATCTCAATATTTAACAATTCCTCCGTGGAAAGGTGAGGGGATGCAAAGAGCCCTGGACCTGCTCTGCCCCTCGCCGCCCACCCTCCAGCCGCGCGCGGGGGCCGCCCGAGCCCCCGGGAACTCACTTTGAGCTGGGATTTGGAGACCTTGCCGCTCTTCTCCACGTCCAGGGCGGTGAAGGCGTACCAGATGGACTTGAGCAGCTCCGCTCGCAGGTCCATGGCTGCCGGCGGCGGCTCTGCCGAGCCCGCGGATCCGGTTCCTGGACGCCGCCCGGGCGGGCGGGACGCGGGGCGGGAGCGCCGCCCGCCCGGGGCTCCCCGGGAACCCCCCGCGCCCCATCGCTGCCGCTCCGCTCCCCGCAACGCCGGGGCTCACGGACCCTGCGCTCGGATCGGCCCACACATCAAACGCTCCGTCGGCATTTGCGCTCTGGGGAGAGAAATCTCCTCCCTGGCTCAAGCAGCAGCTTCCCCTCCCGGGACTGAGCTGCAGAGCTTCCCCTCGCAGCGGGAGCACGGGCTGCGCTTTGGAACGGCTCCAGCTCTCCTAGTTTTGCGATCAATCGCATCAGGGCAGGTGTGGGGAGACCCAGCGTGCTGCGCCCTCCCGGGTTGTGCCCGTTCCGTGCCCGTTCCGTGCCCGCAGAAACCTCTTCCTCTGCGAACTCCTCGGGGACGTCCAGAAAATGATCCACCTGACTGCCGGGATCCTGCACTGGGCTCAGGTTTACAGCTGGACTCAACGATCTCAAAGGTCTTTTCCAGCCAAAATGGTTCTATGGTGCTTCCCGTGCTGGCTCTCTCTGCCCAGTGCCTGGGGCAGTGGAAGGGCTGAGGGCACCTGCCCAAGTCTCTCTCCCCAGCTCAGGGGCCTGTAAGATGTGTTCACTGACACAGTTCCGTAAATCTGGGCTTGCAGGGGTCCCTGGAAGACCCAAAACCTGATCTGAGATTTTAGAGACACTTCTTAGCCCCCCAAGCCACATGGTGGGGGCTCAGAGAGTACAGCTCACCCTGTTCCCTGCCGTCCTCTGGGACAGTCGCTGCTTTGGCAGGACACATTCAGTCAATTCCACAAATCTCCTCAATTTCTTTAATCCCTACAGCTGCAAAACAGTAACATGGATCACCTCCTCCCAGCCTCCACCAGAGAGAAGGGGGCTGCTTTTAATTGTTAATTTATTTTTATTTCAACTCAACATTTACATTCAGGTCTAGCTCAGCCCTCGAGAAGTGCAGGCTGCTCTGCTCTGCAGCCAAGGAGTCAGCCACGGAAGCTTGCTTGAGAGTGGAATGTGACAAAGAGATGGGAGAACTGCTGTCAGAGCGCTGGCTCCAATGGCAGGTACTGGTCACCCTTGACACCGAGCCCAGGACAGCCTGGGCTTGCTTTGATGGGCCTTTGTTGCTTCCATACACATGCTGCCCACTTGTCCCTGAGCTGGAGGGGTGGACAGGAAAGGGGAGCTGTTGGACTATTCCTAGAGGTAGAGGGCAGGAAGTGCTTCTCTGAAAACAGGGCTGCTGCTCAGAGCCCAGGAGAGGCTCCAGCAGAACCTCCAGGAGAAGGCAGCAGTCCAGTATCTTTGCCCTCCCTCCTTGGAGAGAAGAGCCCTTTGCACGGGGTCGCTTCAGCAGCCTCACGCTGCCCTGTCAGCCCTCCCGGCCCGTGCGGGGCAGGTGCTGGCTCAGACATGTCCCTGCCCCGTGTCCCCCTGCAGCACCCACTGCCTCCGCCCATGACAGGCCAGGGCTCCTCTCCCCCTGCCCCAGCAGCTCTGCCGACCTCAGCTCCCTTTCTCAGATACGGCTGTGTCAGACGTCACCGGTCCACAGTGGATTACTGCTGCAGCCATGCTGACGCCTTCCTCCAGGCTCTGCTGCTCTTCCAGCTGGGGGAGGCAAGGGAGAGAGATAGTGAGTGCTGAACCCCCAAAAGGCATCTCAGGGCAGCCCTCAGAAGGACAGGGGGGCAAGGGGGCGGTGACAGAGGTGTGAAGCAGAGGGGCAGACGTGGCCGTGATGCAGAAAGGCTGCTTACACAAGAGCATTCTGCAATCCCAGGAGCACGTCCCTGTGCTGTCCTCTGTATGCAGGGCATCTGGGAATTAAGAAGCAAGCCCTCTGGGCAAGCAGCAATGCAGCAGGGCAAGAGGGCAAGTGCTGTGGGCAGTAGGTGGCTGGGGAGCAAAGGGGTGCATGGCAGGAGCCTGCACCATGTGTGGTACCTGCACAGTGATGTGGGTGCCGTGGGCAGTGGCCAGCAATGCCACCTGCTGATGATGGAGAGGGGCAACGGCGGATTCCTCTGACACGACTGCCCCAGAAGCGACTACGGTCACCTAGGAAAATCAGATAAAAAACAATCATGTTTTAAAAGAAAATGCAGCTCCTTTCTAGCAGAGAACAGGAAAGGTCCCAGTTTTGTCTGTACCCCCTGCGTCTTGGTGCCATCGGTGTTGGCCACAGTCACGGTGCGAGTGTCACCTGCCAGCTCTCCCTTGGGCACGGCAAGGGCCCCGCTCTGTGTCACCACACTGATGGAACTGCCCAGGGCCCGCAGCTCTTCCTGCGACAGACTGACCTGGGGGATGACAGTGGATGCTCAGGGAGTCTTAGACAACTCCCTAGTTTAGCAATGCAAAGGTCTGGGCAAGGATGAAACAGTCTCCCCCCAAGACCCAGGGCACAGAGAACTCCAAGGACTTTGCCCAGGGTCATGGACAGAATTGATGACAGAGAACTCGGAGCTTGGGTCTCCAGCCCTCCCTGCTTGTACCACAGCTCCCCTCCCCACTCAGCCTCTTCTTTCCAGGCTGTACAGGACAGCTTGTGCGTTGTGGCAGCAGAAGCATCTCAGGCTAAGAGGAAACAAGTCACTTTTGGCAGCTGCTTCCTTTGCCCTGTACCACAAAAGGGAGTTTTTTCCACTCAGCACATGGGCAGCTGGTGGAGGGAAGTACAAGAAAAGCACTGCTGCATACAAATGATGACAAAACATCTCCAAATCCAGCCTACATCAGCAGATCTTGGGAGCTGCTGGGAGCTGAGGACTGACAGGCACTGCACACAAGCCTGGGCAAACACCTGGAGACCCCATTAGCAGGGAGAGGCACTGTCCCTGCTAGATCAGAGACACTTTCAAACCAAGACTACAGCAGTGGGTGAGGCTGTAGGAGGGATCCCTCAGAGCAGGCAGAGCCCATGGAGCCCCAGGGTCTGTTTTATGCTGAAAAAAGGCCCTGAAGAGAACACTGCAGCTGGGTAGAGGCAGAATCTCACTCACATAATAACTGCTGTCCCTGATGTGCTGGAGGCTGTCAGTGTCTGTACCTGCTCTGTCCCATCCTGAGAGATAAGTGAGACCTGTGTAGGCTCAACATCATCTTCTTCATCTTCCTCCATCTCCGACAGGAAAGCAATCTGCTGGCTCTTCAGCGGGCAGCCTCTGTCAGCAGCAGCAACTGGGTCAGGGAAGGGGAAGAGCAGCATTATCAGAACATGAAAGCACATGCTGGGCCCCAGGACCTGCCTGTGGCCTCAAGGGCCAGCACAGAAGAGCACAAGATCACGATGACACCAGCCCAGTGATGGCCTGGTAAGAAGGGCCTTTACCTCTCCCTGTACTAATAGAATGGGCAGGGGCCTGCTCCCAACCTGTGACTTACAGCAAGGACCATCAAACACAGATCTGGATTTGATAGGGAGGCAGGAGGCCATGGCACAGACCTGGGTCTGAGAGGGGAGCAGCTGCAGGCTCTTGCTGTCACCTCTCCCCCCTTTGCTGTACCTGACCTGAGCCTGCTGCAGGTGATGGGGGAGTGGGGGCTCACCTTCCAGCCTCAGCTGCTCAAAGAGGGCCCGCTCACTGTCCTCCGTGGCCTCCAGCTCGCCGTGGCTGCTGCGCTTGTGCATGGCCAGCGTGGAGGTCTGGCGGTACGTCTTCCCACAGCTGCTGCAGGTGTAGGGCTTGCAGTGCGTGTGCACCACGTGGTGCTTGTAGAGGCTGGAGTACTCTGTGAAGCGCTTCCCACAGCCTGGCACAGTGCACAGGTATGGCTTCTCTCCTAGGGCAGAGGCCACAGAGCACAGCTTCCCCCACTCGCTCTCCTCATGCTCCAGGGAGGGATTCCCCACCAGAGCAAATAGCTGGAGGTGGACCAGTGGAACAATAATCAACGAAGCAAAGCAATTCCCACTATTTGCTTTAACTCCCTGGCCACCCCCAGATCTACTCCTGCAATGCTGGGCCTGGAAACGCCCATCTCAGCCCCACAGACCTCCCTGCTGCTGGCTGGGAGGAGCTGGCTGCCTCCTACCTGTGTGGATTCTCATGTGGTTCTTGTAGTTGGTGGCACTGGTGAAGCCCCTCCCACAGCCAGGCTCTGGACACGTGTACGGCCGCTCGCCCGTGTGCGTCCGGACGTGAACCTTGCGGATGTTGGAGGTGGTAAAGGAGCGGCCACAGCCCACGAAGGGGCACTTGAAGGGACGCTCACCTGCATTGACAGAGTGATGTGGATGAGCCCTGCTACCATGCAGCTACCTGGAATGCCCTGGAGACCCTTTCACTGGCAGTGCAGTTCTCCCCCTGTGCTGCTCACCTGTGTGTGTGCGGATGTGTTTCTGTAGATCCCCAGAGGTTCTGAAGGCTTTGCTACACATATCTTCTGGACACTTGTATGGTTTCTCACCAGTGTGTGTTCTCACGTGGCTCTTCAGCCCATACCCTGTTCAGGACAGAAACCACAATTAATTTTGTAACAAAAAGGAGATGCCATGATAAGCTGTGTACCACCCCCCAGTTCATGTACTTGAGTGTCTGTACTGTGTCTGCAAAGCTAAGGGGGAAAAAACATCCAAACAGCTCCCAACGCTACTTTCAACCCTACTTCCACCATTATCTGACTACAATCAATCAAGTCCTGCAGGCTCCCATGCTGTAGTTCCCTCACAGAAGGCTTTAGATGCTCTGGACATTGTGCTCTGCTGGACCAGAGCCAGGGCTGAGGCTCAACAGCATTTTGGGTTGGACAGAAAGCAAAATCTTCTCAAAAGAGAAGCTGTTACCTGTAGCAAATGCTTTCCCACAACCTGGCAAGTCACATGTATATGGCCGGTCACCTGTGTGAGCACGTTCATGTACCTGGAAAAGGAAGAACGGGTCATTAAAATGAGGACCAAGGCAAGGAGGAAGGAAAACAGCTGTACAGAATGCAGAACCCTGGCACTGTAACCTGGGATACGTCTGGCCTGCACACTGCCATGTCACCTGCTTTACCTTGCGGTGGTGGGCAGTGGTGTAGAGGCGGCCACAGCCTTTGTACCCACAGGGGAAAGCTCTGCTTCTGACCTGCTGCCCCTTCCCATGGCTGTGCACCTCCTCCTCCTGCAAATCCTGCCAAGACAAGTACAGGAACTAATCCGGCAAGCCACCACAGCAGGCTTCACCAAGCCCACACAAATATTTCCCTCCTTGCCATACATATGCACTCCTGCAGTTATCCTCCAAAAACATGTTCCTACAAACAAGCTTGTACCCGCACGGTGCAGCCCAGGTGACAGAGCTCCACAAACCTGCATTTCCCACTCCCACCTCCCAGCTCACTGGGGGTTCTCAGACACCTAACTCCCTCTCTGGGCTTTGCTCAGCTCATTTGTGAAGTGTGCACTTACTATTTGCTAACTCAGCAGAGAAGCCACCAACGCTTTTTTAATTATTCGCTGGCAAAGAGGAGTTCAGCCTAGTTCCAGTCACTGAAAAATTCAGACCTGAGAAGGGACGTTGCTGGAGTCTGTAGGGTTCATACGGCAGGTGTCTGTCACTCCCTCCTCTTCCTTGTCAGACCCCTGTGGGTGAAGAAGCACAGGCACTCTTGTGCCTCCCTGTACAGTGTGGAGCACGAGAGCAACCCAAGCAGGAAGACGACAGCCAGTGCCACCCCGCCCTTCTGCAGAGAGCTGGGGCTGGGCCGGCCATGGCAAGAAGGTCTGTGCCCAGCTGAGCATTGCCAGCACTGTGCTGGCAGCCCCATCTCCACAACGCTATGCAGACGGGAGAAAATGGCAGCACCCAGGATGTTCAGGTGGGACACTGCAGTGACAACGCCTCAGGATCGAAAGCTGTTTTGTTTTTTTGAGGTCTTTGTCACCATGGGGACAGTGGCCATAGTTTAGCCACTGCTGACATGCCAAAGGCTGTATCACAGCAGCTCTCCTCTCTTCGCAAATCCAAGCCTGTAGCACGTTAAGGGTGGCAGGCCCAGCACTCCATGAGATCCAAATGGCCCCGTTCTGGGCCCCTAACTGCCAGCCACCCATCAGTGGTGGCACTTGCCCTGGAGCCCTGTCCAGCCGCTTCTCTCAAAGCTGGCACTGCTGAAAGACAGATATACACAAGTACTGCTGAAGGGAGGGCCAAGCGTGGCCCCCAACCCGTGGTGCTGCTGGCAAACCACGGGAGCAGCGCTGTGCCCTCACCTTACTGCTGTACTGCTGTAATGCATTCATGGTCTCCACACCAAAGGCATCATCTTCCTCCTCCCCAGCTAACTCCTCGAGCCCAGTTCCTGTCTGCACTTCCAGGATGGTGCTGCCAGGTGCTACGATGACAGGATGGTGGATGTAGGCAGTGGAACCATCCTCCACCTGGATGGCCTGGAAGGTGCCAGGATCGTAACCGTCTGGAAGAGGAAACCAATTACGTCAAATGCAAAGAGCTGCTGAGTGCGAGGCAGAAGAGTGCTCCACCTCCCCAGCCACCCACAGCCCTGGAAATCTGGGACACTATAGTAGCTTCTGCTCCAGCTGCCAAGTGAAGAGCAGGGAGCACTTTACCTTTAGCTGTGCTGTGTATGTAGGCCATGCTGCCATCTTCCAGCACCACTGGCTGACCATCTTCCAAAGCCACAGACTCTAAAAGAGAAGTGAAACATCCACACATTTTCCTGGAGGACTCAGGATGGAGGGAATACTGTGGCAGTTCCTGAACCCTGCAGCATTAAGGCTCCCGGGAGAGAACACAGGGCTCCTGCTTGCCCTGGAAGGCAACCACAACTGTAGGTTTTAAGACACCATTTGAACCCTTCTGATGTGAATTATGAGATTTTTCAAGGCTTCATGCACAGATTCGCCACTTTCTTAGCTCAAAGCATTAGTGCAGTGCCTTCCCAGTTTCAAAATGCCAGATTATATCCCAGACAAGGAGGATGGTTCTGGCACAGGGATGTGTGAAAGGTAACACAAATATCCCATGGCAGAGGAAGGAGGGATGAGAGGGAAAACCCTTCTCACTTTGCGTGTGGAGGCAGTGAAGAGGATGAAGGGGGGAAAAGCATAAAAAGTGGGTTTCAAGCAACCTTTTGAGATTAGAAGAGGGAGATGGCACACAAGAGGCTTGGGAGGGTAAAGAAGGACTGCCCAAAGCAACCGAGCTCTTTCTACCTGGCCTTTTGCATCTTAGCGTGGTCAGGGAGGGGCCTGGGTCTGGGCCACTCTGCTGCCTGCCACATGAAATGAATTCCCATCACCTCTCAGATTAATGTCATATCAGTTTGGAGGTGACATTGGCCAATGGGTCAATGACCAAGGTGGCGTTGCTTCCAACAATCCCCACCTGCCCTTCACCAACACCTATTCCAAAAGTAATATATTATCTCATAGTTCAGAGGAAATTCCCGTCCAACTGTTCCCACATGAAACAAAGTCTGTCTGGGAGCAGCACACAGCTCACTGGGCTTGCGGTCTGTCAGACTGACAATGGGGAGAGATAGCCCACAGGTGAAACGACACCTCCACCAAACTGATCTTCTTGACAGATTGCTGAAAACTTTGCAGGAAATCACATATTCTATGCCCTTGTTTATTCAGCCTCAAAACCACGAGCAAAAAAAGCCCTACACAAACCCTGGACTTGCGAGAACTGGAGCTGACAGGAGCCCAAGCGCTGGAGCACTGACAGCTGCAGCCACATCTACAGTATCCTTCCAAAGAGAAAGAGAGGAATGTATTGTTCTCACCTTTCTGAACTGTCACCTGATGGATATAAGCTGTGGTCCCATCTTCAAGTTCAATGACTTGTCCTTCAATCAGCTTTTCACCTGAAACAGTTATAACATCCCATCAGCACTGCCGAGCCCAGTCCCTCTGCCCCACGTGCTTCCCAAGGAAACCAGTCCCACAGAAGGGAGAAACTGTCACTTGTAGGCTGTTAGGGACCAGCTTTCCCTCGGATTGCTGGCACTTCACTTCCCAGAAATGCCAGAGCTGCCCTTTCCTAGAGAGGAGGACACACAACAAAGACCCTTAGGCATCACTTGTTGACAAGCTGCCCCTCCCAGCAGTTTGTGCCAAGGAGCAGAAAGAACATTGTGTGCTGAGCATTTGGAATCTAGTAGAAAGCAATTACACTTGTGCTGGAGAAAAAAATCAACTGGGAGCTCTGACTGGCATCAGCAAGTGCCTGGAGATTTCTTTTTTTCTACTTTGGCAGAGCATCAACTCTTGGAAAAAAATTACAGTACCTAAAGGGGCCTAACATGCTGCCAGGGTTGGGTTCTGAAGACTGAAATCTTACAAAGCCTAACTCTCTGCAATCCTGTAATAATGACTGAGTTACCCAAAGATTTGATGCAGAGAGGACATTGCTCCATCCACTTGAATAGGTAAAATCCAGGTTGGTTTCACCTGGAGCACAAAGTTTGGGGGGGTGTCACACAACCCAGTGGTTCCAAGACAGTCCAGCTCTACACATGTGGAATATAAATAAACTTCCAGTGAGTTTTCACAGAAAAGAAAGCAAGAGAGCAACCCCCAGGACATGGAGCTGCACAGCTCATCCATCCTGTTCTGCAGGCTGGGAAACAGCATGCTCCTGTTCTGGGAGCAGTGGGTAGTGGAGAAAGGGGCACCTCACACACATCAAAGTAAGGAAAAGTGTTGAAATTGGCACCTCTCTGAGTGAGAAATGCACTGTTGTGAACCAATCCCTGTGCACACCAGTGAAGGAAAACCTCCTGCTCAGCCCAAGGCAAGTTTTGGTGGAAAAGAGCCCTCCAAGCCACGGAATCAGCTCTGCTTCCCCCAGTGATCCCAGACAGAACAAGGCTTATCTGGTCTGAACAGCACCTTTATTGTCTACAGCAAATGCTCTCTCATCTCCACAGCTTCATTTCCACAACAGAGGCACATTTGAATTCTGTTTTTATATCAGACTTCTGTTCAAATCCAACAGAGAATCACCTGTGCTGCTCGTGTGACGCGGCCACACACGTGTGGCAGCTCATGCACTGTGAGGGCACTTTTGGCAAGTCTTTCATTTGAGCCCCAGAAAAAGACTTTGAGCCCTGGCAGCCCGAGGCTCCGTTACCTCTGGCAGCCTGCTGCAGGTAGGCCATGGTGCCGTCCCTGAGGGTCACTGCTGGCAGCCCCAGGCTCTCCATCCCGCCGGGAGCACCGGGCCCAGAGCCAGGGGCCTGGGGGACACTGAGCCGTCCTTTTTGCTGCAAGCCTTAAGTAAAAAGAACAATTCCATTTTATTTTCTCTCCTCAGATGTATACTCACTTTTGCACACCAGGAAAGGCTTGAATGGCCTCAAACTAGTTTTGAGGTTATAAAGGATTAAGATGGACAACACTGCATCCTTCCCCCACCAATGGCAGGCAGGGCTAACAATCTGTTCCACAGACAAATATAAAATCACACCAGTGAACTGACAGACTCTTCTTTGAGACAGTGCAAATGCCACATTCAAGCCCTTCCCGTCTTCCAAATGATCTGCAGGGAGGGTTTCCAAGTACTATAAGGCCTGAACCTACAGGCTGAGCATGTCCTGTACTGCAAGAGACAGGGGCAGGATGATGAGCTTCATCCCTGGAAGCATCCTCCTCTCCTTCCTTTCCTGACTAATTCCCAGCCTTTTGAGAAACAGTATTTCAGGCTCTAAGCACATTATATTAAAACCACCACGCCCCCACAAGAACATTTTGCTAAAGAGGCTCTCTGCTGACAGATTATCTTTCAAAGCAGCTACAGTGGGTTCTTCCTGAGCCATCTCTGAGATAGCCAAATACTTAATCGTCTGATTTGCAGGAACAAGTCGGACCGCCCTGTCCGTCCCCGCCGCAGCCCGGGGTGAGCTCGGCTTTGAGCCCCCTCAGTACGCCTCACCCCGCACCCGGCTGAGGCTCCTCTGCGGCTGCAGCGGGTCCTGCCGGGGTTCGTTCCCCCTGGGCTGCGGCGGCCCTGCACTGCTGAGCCTCCGGTACGGGCTGCGGTGCGACGGCACCGGGGAAGGGCAGGGCCCGAGGGGAGCGGCCGGCGGGCCCGGGGGTGGCGGGGGACAGGAGGGGCTCTCCCCGCGAGGTGCCGGGGGCTGGGGCAGCCCCGAGGCCCGGCCGCCATCGCCTCCCCCGCACCGACCTGAGCGACCCGCCGGGCCCGGGTCCGCCGCCGGACCGACATGCACCGCGGCCGGCCCCGCAACCCGCACAGCAACGCGCTGCCGACCCCGTCCGCAATGCAGGTTCCGGGGCGGGCCGGGCCGGCTCGGGGAGCGCGCGCCGTGAGGCGGCCAATGCGGGCACGCGCGATGTTAACACTGAAGCCGCGAGGCACCGCTTTCCCTTGCCCTTCCCGGCCGGGGGCTGCGCGGGCCGCCAGCGGGACCTGCCTAATGCCGGTGTTCTACAGCACTGCCGCCCGCGGGGAGCCTGTCCAGCTCGCTCCTCACGCAGCGGACGCACCCCGTCTTCTTCCCGGCAGCTGCTCAGGGGAGCCAGAGGCGCTGTGAAGCGATGGACGAGCTCCTGTCCTGGTGGTCCGCGACAGGAGGCAAAGAGACCTTGGTTGTTCGTTTAACAGGGAAGGAGATGCGGGCAGGGCAGGGCGGTGCTCTCCACCGCTCCCAACATGGTGGCTCTGCGCTGCCGCCGCTCCCTCCATGGCGCCGCGCGGCCAAATCTCGCGAGATCTCGCTCCTATTTATAGCGCTCCGGGAGCTGTTCTGCCCCTTTGGTCCGAGCAGCCGCCGCCATGAGGTGGGTTGGTCCTGCCGCCGCTATCCGCCGCCGCCATCCGCCGCCATCCACCCCGTCCGCCCCGTCCGCCCCGTCCGCGGGGCTGCCCGGGCTGCTTGGGGGGGTCGATGCAGTGGGGTCGATGGCGGAGGGAGAGCGCGGGGGCCGGGGTGGGTTCGGGGCCGCGCCTCGGGCGGGGCCTGCCCTGAACCCGCGCTGCCGTTTCCCCCCGCAGCAGCAAAGTGTCCCGGGACACCCTGTACGAAGCGGTGAAGGAGGTGCTGCACGGCAGCCGCGCCAAAAAGCGCAAGTAAGAGCCCCAGATGCGGCGGGACCGGGCGTGTAGCGCCCGGCCTCGGCCTCCCCCCGCCCGTCCGGGCCTCACCCGCTGCCTCTCGCAGGTTCGTGGAGACCGTGGAGCTGCAGATCAGCCTCAAGAACTACGACCCCCAGAAGGACAAGCGGTTCTCCGGCACCGTCAGGTTCGCCATCCTCTCGCTCCCACCCAGCCTTCGGCGCTGCCCGGCCCTGCCCGGGGCCGCCGCGGGGCCGAACCGCTTGGGGAGTCCAGAGCGCCCCGGCCCAGCGGGAGCGGCTGGACGGACCCTCACCCTGGGTCTTAAAACATGAGGGGAGGTGTGGGAGCTCCCCGGGCTGTCCCCACCGGCCTGCTGTGATGGCAGGTGAGCGGCGGTGCAGGACGCCCCGTGCTGTGGTAAGGTGTCTCCGTGCTGGCTCCAGGGACACGGCAGCGGTGCTGGTAAGGCACTGACTCGGACCTTCCATCCCCAGGCTGAAGTCTACGCCACGGCCCAAGTTCTCGGTCTGTCTGTTGGGGGACCAGCAGCACTGTGATGAGGCCAAAGCGGTTGACATCCCACACATGGACATAGAAGCTCTGAAGAAGCTCAACAAGAACAAGAAGCTGGTGAAGAAGTTGGGTGAGTGGGTCAGGCTCTGGGTACCTTAGCCAAATTGGGAGGGGTCTGGGTAAGCAGGAGGTTTTCTGTCATCTCAGATTTCCATGTCGTGGTTAGCTCCAGGGATAGAAAGCTGAGCAGAGTACCAAAATCTGCCCAGAAACTACCCAGAAAAACCCCCAGGCTGTTGGCAGTGCAGGTCTGACAGGTCAGTGTGGCAGGAGTGGGGCTGGTTGTCCTGCAGAAGGAAGGAAGGGACATAGGAAAGCATGCCTGTCACAGAGTTTCACCCTTTGCTGTGTTCCTCGATTTTCTGGTCAAGGACCTGGAGTGCAGCAAAAGCAGAGAAATGCTGGAGGCAAGAGTGGGATTTAGTCCTGCAGTTCTTACATGAACAGAATAAAATTTGTCTCTTTTCTCTCAGAGAGAAAATCCTTCCTTCCCTGAGAACTCTAGAATCACTTTGGTACGTTTCTGAGGCAGACAAGAACTTGACACTCAATCCATGATCAGCCACGGAACCATGTGCAGTTAGGAAGTGACATGGGATACTATGGCTGTTGGCTAAGCCTCTCGTAGATGGGTCATCCATCCTGGTGTGCACAGGCTGTGGCAGGAGGCTCCTGGCAGAGCTCAGAGTTCAGTGTCACCTGGGGCTCAGCAAAGGACAGTTCCTTTAGGGAATGAGCTTTGTGCCATTCGGAGTCTGTGTCAGGAGTGGGGCTGGGGTCTGGCTGCTGTGACAGTCATTCCTGATAGATTGTTGGTAAAACCAGCCCCTGTGGGAATGTCTGTTGGGGGAAGTGGAGCTGTGCAGGCTTGGCTGAGCTGCTCTCTGGGAGCTCAGTGTGGGAGCAGAGTCTGTCCTCACCTCCCTAGTTCTCTCCTTGCAGCTAAGAAATACGATGCCTTCCTGGCTTCCGAGTCCTTGATCAAGCAGATTCCTCGAATCCTGGGCCCAGGCCTGAACAAAGCCGGGAAATTCCCTTCTCTGCTCACCCACAACGAGAACCTGGTGGCTAAGGTTGATGAGGTCAAATCGACCATTAAATTCCAGATGAAGAAGGTAAAGCAGGGCTTTTCCTCTCCAAGGCAGTTCTGTGTCTCTGCTATATCTGGGATGGACTGTAGGTGGCCCTCGAGTGTTTCCTCCAGCAAAGGGAGACCTCTGCTGCCAGTCAGAAAGGAGGAATAATTTTTCTGTCATTGACAGATCTGGAAGCAAGTGATCATGAGATGATTCGATATGTCAGTGCTGAGCACAATCCAGTGCAGTTAACACTTCTCCTGCTCCGGTGCTGGCTCTGCACAGCGTGTCGCGTGTCCTTCCCAGTATTGCTGTCTCTGGGAGGCAGTGATGTTCCCACCTTCTCCCAGTCAGCTCTGTGTGTGTTAGAGGTGGCATCCAGGGGCTACAGGCACAGGGAGCCACAGGCCAGGTGCAGCAGGCACTGGAAAACCCCATGGGTGGGCTGGGGAAGCTGTGTCCAGCTGACAGACCATGGGACAGTCCAGCACATAGATGAGTTCAGGTTGGCACCTTTGCTCTGCCCGTGAAACCTTATCCTGGTGTATGTCCCCAGGTGCTCTGTCTGGCTGTGGCTGTCGGTCACGTGAAGATGACAGAGGATGAACTTGTCTACAACATCCACCTGGCCATCAACTTCCTGGTGTCCCTGCTGAAGAAGAACTGGCAGAACGTGCGAGCTCTGTACATCAAGAGCACCATGGGGAAGCCCCAGCGCCTCTACTGAGGGGGCAGCAATAAACTCTGTGGGCACCCACGGCCATGTGTGGTTCTGTTACTCCAGAGCTCCTTGGGGTGGGTTTGCCAATGAGCTGTGGTGAGCCAGGTCTTAGATGCTGCGTTGAGTTGATAGGGATGTGAATTCCAAGTGGTGCATGGAGCTTTTGAGGGAAGGGGCCTCTGTGTTCAGAGCAGGGAGGGGGAACAGCTTCACTTGCCCCAGACTGATCAGAGCAGAGGTGTCCCGGGGCAGGTGGAGTTTCAGCAGTTAAACTATGGCCCCCAGATCCCCCTGTGCCCACGAGCAGTGCTCACCTGCAGCCATCCTGCTGCAGAGCCCACAGCCTTAATCTGAGGGGGGCACCAGCTTTTGAAGGCTTTTGGTGCTCCAGCCTCGGGTGGGGGGATTCTGCCCAAGGTGCAGCGTGTGAGGACTTGATGGGCATCGTCCAGCTGCCCAGGGATGCCAGGGGATGGAGCTGCAGCCCAGCAAGGGGGTTGGGGCCAAGGGTACAGAGTGTGTTCCATCCTTTCTTCCCTCTGAGTCAGCCTATGTCCAACTCCTTATTCTGGGATAAAAATCAGATTTGTTGCATCTAATTAGTGTGCATAAATAAATACATTGTGCTGGGACTAGTGAGCTTAGGGAAGTCTGAACAGGGAAAAAAAATACCCTGGGCCCTGGAAAAGCTTGTCAGCATCTGAGGAAACCAAACAATGAAAATAGCTCTGGATCCTGCTGTTAGAAACCTTTCAAATAAGCATCCGAGCCAGTTTTTTGAAAGATCAACATGACACCAAGAAATTCCATTTAATAATTAAAAAAAGACAATACAAAATGCAAACATTTCTTTTTACAAAGTTCAAATACATTTTTCTTTTAATCAAGTGCAAATAACTTCATGAACTACATCTTGCTCATCACTTTAATAATCATTTTTGCTGGAGATGGCAAGTCCTGGCCTGCTGCAAAAGCCAGATATAAATACTCCAACGTGGAAAAAAACCCCAAAACCCCTCATTTCTGTTCACTGTGTTGAAACATTCAGTTCATCCCCGAGGTGGCTGGTGTGGGTTTCAGCCTTTGAAACCCTTTCTGAGCTGGGGGTGGATGGGGGAGTGGGGCTGAGCCACATTGGAGGAGGTGGGTCCGGGGTCCTCGTGGACTTTTTTGGGGTTTTTTGAGCTATTTGGTGAAAGGTGGCGGAGGAGGTGCCACTACAGGAAGACATGTTGCCCACCTCATGCTTCCAGAACTGCTTTAGGGGAGCAGAGGTGGTGGTTGTGATAAGGGTGGGACAGCGAGCCCATGTTAGATCACCCAGAGTTAATGCTGGACTGCTGTAGACTGGGGCACCACAGTGGGGTTGGTTATTCCCAGGCTTGTATTTTTGTTGTTTTTTTTTTATTCTGAATATGAAGGACCCTCTCAAGGGTCACTGCCCTGCACGACTGTTCCAGAGCCACAAAGCCCCTCCAGATCCCTGCAGCAGCTTTTGTGCATCAAAGCAGCTGCTTTCAGACAGCAACCAAGTGGTAAACAGCGCGGCCCACAGATGTGGAGCTTCCAAACAGGCTGGGAGCCGGCAGCAGGAGGGGAAAATCCACAGCTGGGATGAATCAGGACAGACTTTTCCAACTGACACATCATGGGGACAAACCTCAGCCCCTGTGCCAGTGCTCACCCCGCTGGCAGCCCCTCACAGAGCCCGGGAGAGGCTCTTGGAGTGCTGGAGCAGTGTGGATCAAGGAGGGAAAACAGGGATGAGCAGCTGCCTCCTGGATTCAGGAAAGACAGACCCAGTGGGATGTGCAGAGCAATAAATAATTGGTTTGTTAAAAGCAGGGCTGGGCCCACGGGCCCAGGGGTGGGCAAAGGGATGGGGAGGGACAGGTGGGTACAAGGGTGGGAGGGGACCTGCCTCTGGCAGAGCTGTAGGCAAGCTGACCATGTTTAGTTCTGACAACTCCAGGTTTTTGAGAGGATGAAGATGGGGATGAAGGCACAGGGACGTGACAGCTGAGAGCTGGTGACAGGGCTGGAAAGGGAGGGAGGCTGGGGGAGGACGAGGAGGGATGACTGGTGGCAGCAGTCACCTGTCCCTGGGGGTCCTGTCTGTCTGCATGCTGGGGATTAAACCCACCAGTGGTGTCCACCTGGCCCTTGCCCCGAGCCAAGCCTGTCTGCAAAGCAGGGGGCAGGCAGGTGGCAGTAAAACAGCAGGTGGCAGGATGGGTCTTTCCTGGGATCTACACCCCATTCCCTGGGGAGGGGCTTCCACAGCATCCCTGTGGGACGAGCACGTGCAGAAGGACGGAGCCAAAAGCACCTTGGAAGAGCAACTTGGAAGCACAAAGGCTGCCCAGAGGCAGGAAGGTGGCTCTGCCTCCAGGTCTCTCTGTACCTGGGGGAAAAATTTAGGGGCTGAGTGGAGGCGCAGCTCCCCTCTCCTCCCAGCGTGCCCCCCAGACCTGAACTTAGGAGCTGCCACCCCATCTTCCATGGTCTTGGCTCATCCCTGAGCCCCTGCAGGAAAGCAGATCAGTTTGCCATAAGCAGATGATGGGCCGAGTTCTGATCCCCCTCGCAATGAGGCTTGAACAACACCCAAACTGTGGCAGATGAGCCTGAAAGGGCACGGCCGGCCCAGCTGCTCCACCCCCTGTGGACGGATCAAGATGCCTCAAACTCCCTGCAAAAACTCACCCCATTGTGCTGAGCAGGAGAGGCACCATCTCCCCCCAGAACAGGGGCCTTTACTGGGGACAAATGTGGCAGAAAAGGCCTGAAGACGCCATCGTGCCGGTCAGTGCAGCCCAGGGCCAGGCTTGCTCTAGGTGGGTGGTTTTTGTTTTCTTGCAAATGCACATTCTCATTTCTCAGGCAGGTATAAATATTGTCATTTCTAGTAGAAAAAAAACAACAACTTCCCTCTAAATAATAAAGACTCAAATGATTGCACTTAATACATATGAGAAAGGTAGAAAGGAGTATATCCTAGTGCACAAACATTGACTCCTGCTCTTCTCAAAGCTTGCTTTTCCGAGTTACTCTTTGGCCGAGCTTGTAACAAAGTCTGGTTTCTTGGCACAAGTGTCTGGAGTTGGGGGGAAAAAAAATCGAACCCAGCTGAAAGTCCTTCTCCTTTGCTCCCTGTTTTCTCCTGTGCAGCCAGACATTGTTCTCTGGGAATGTGGCTTGGCTGCACTTCCCTCCGAGTGCCAGCCCGGCTCTCCAGCGGGATGGCCACGGAGCCACCACACTGCCATGCTGGTGGGCTTTGCCATCTCTCCTTTACGTTTCCTTTTTAATCAAGTCGGCTTTGTCAATGGTCTTTCCCCCGACCTCTGCAAAGCAGCACCGATGCCCACGGCCCAGCGCTGTGGTGAACACGGCTTCACCTCCTGCACTCCTCTGCGAAGGGTTCTGTGGGGCTGCAGCCAGCACCAGCCCCAAGGGCTGGAAGGACAGTGACCCCCTCAGTGTCCTGGGCTACCGGTGGCACCAGGGAACATGGACAGACCTGGCGAAAAGGAAACCAAAGGCAGGACAGAGGACAGTGAAAGGACCAGTACTTCAGTTTCCTAAAACGAAGAAGCTGCTTTGAAAAAGGGGAGCGGCTTCGTCCCCAGCTGGATGAGGCCAGAGCATCCCCAAGGCTGGGAGCGCTGCTCTGCAGGGAGCGGCGGGGAAATCGTGGGGAGATGTCTGTGGGATGAGCGTTGGTGATCCTGCCAGAGCCGGGTGGAGGAAGGAAAAATCGGAAAGAAGGAAGGGAGAAGAGGGTTTCCTTGGCTGCGGGGCGGCCTGGGACGGCGGGGGCGCGGGGGGCTATTTGTAAGGCCGAAGGAAGCTGGAGACTTTGGAGCGGAGGAGTTTGATGAAGGAGCGGGGCAGCATCTCCTTGTGCTTCTCAGTGTACTTGAAGTAGTTCTGGGGGTGTGCCAGCACATCGAAGAAAGCTTTGATGAGCTTCTTGTCCTGCAGGGAAACCGAGCCAGAGGGAGGTTCACCACCCTGCCTTGTGCTCCCCTGCAGTGGCTCCGAACTGAACCCCTGAGTGCAGGGAGAGCATGAGGCACCCCTGAAAGGAAGGATGTTCCTGCATCCCCTGCAGCCCTGGGTAGCATGGACATGGGGGCACACGCTCACCTTGAGGATCTCCTGGTGGTTTTCAGAGGCGTAGAGTCTGCCATCCCGCACAATGTCCTCCACCAGCTGCTCATAGTCCTCTGCAACACCCAGCCGAAAAACACAGTCAGGGCACGCGCTGCCACTTGTGTCCAAGCATCTGGTCCCCATCCCTGAGTCCACTCCCCCCAAAACACACAAGAGATGTCAACTGGGGGTGACCTGGGTCCCAAGCCGGGCAGGGTGGCATCAGCCTGCCAGAATACTGTCTTCCTGTGTCCTGTGCTCACCGTCATAGGTGACATAGGGGATCTGGAAGCCCCGGGCGCTGTTGGCTTCACTGGTTTTGAAGTTGATCCACAGTTTCCGTGAGCGGGCGGTGAAGGCAATGGGCCTCTCATAGGTCTGGCACGTCTCATAGGTGGTGATAGAGGATGGGGAGGCTGCAGGGAATGGCAAGGGGACACGGGATGCCGGTTGCCCATCAGCAGACCTACCCCCAGCCTTACCGGGCTAAAAGGCTCAGGGTGAAGGGCAGCACCAGGGATGGGGACTGTTCATGTTGGGCAAGGCTGAGCCCCCCTAACCCTCATGTTACATACCAGGGATGTTGTTATTTCTTCCTTGCTCTGGAAATCTCCAAACGGGGCTTTTTACCCACAAAAAGTAATGCTGAGACTCAGATGTGCAGCCCAGCCCATCAACATCCCCCTGATCCAGCAAGACACCAGGCCAGTAGGGTGATTGCTGATCTCCCCACTCAATTCCCAAAATTCTCCTCCTGCTGGCCGGGGATGTGGCTTTCTCCCTTTGCACAAGACAGCTGTGCCAAACCCCGAACTTTTCCTCCCTCAGCTCCTCCTGTGAGCACCGTGGCCTGCTCGGTTACCTACAGTTTTTCCGCATGACCAGGACGTCGCCACACTCGTCCTCAGAGGGGAGGAAGATCTCTGGCACCACGATGAGGATCTTGCGCTTGGGTGGTGGGTTGATGTTCCAGGTGCACTCGACGTTGGCAGGGTAATTCCCTGGGTAGTTTGGCGACTCGATGTAGCCCGTGTACTCACCCAGCTCCCCTCCACACTGCCGGTCTGCAAGGCATGGGGAGAGCCAGTTCCACTGGGAATCAGTGCCATGGGCACTGGGGGTGGAGTGTTCCCCTCTGGGTGGTTTACTGGGTGAGGGGGCGTGTTCCATTAGCACTGCTCTATGCATCCCCCCATGCCTGCCTGCATGCATAAAGCACTGAAATGACCCAAAACTCTATTTTACAGAATTTTAAAATACTTCTGAGGAAGAACCCCACGCCTATCTGCCCCCCATCACACCCCTGCTCGCCTACTTTTGCACTGGGACACAGAGGTGGAGCCGTCGAAGTCGGTGGTGGTGTTGCCGGGACAGGCGATGCAGTAATTCTGCCGGAAATCGGGCTGGTAGGTGCCCACGGCACAGCGGATGCAGCGGTGGACACTTGTGTTGTAGTAGTGCCCCGGGGAGCACTGGACTGTGGGGTCAGAGAGCAAAGGGGGCTGTTTCAGCTGCCAGCACAACCCCACTGGCTGCCCCCTCCCCAGGGACCAGCTCTGACCTACCTTTGGTGTCGCAGTCCTGGAAGGAGAGGGCTCCCTCGTGGCGGGTGGTCAGCCCCCCACCACAAGGGAAGCAGAGCGCCCGTCCCACTTCGGGCTGGTAGGACCCACGGGGACACAGCTGGCAGGGCTTGAAGCCATCAGCTGAGTGCTGGCCAGGGGGACACTGACCTGTGGGCACAGGCATCGCTCAGTCCTGGCACCCCACATACCCAGAGCTCTCCTGCCCCACGTCCAAATCCTCTCCCCCAACAGCCTTGGCAGGACCAGTATATCCAGAGCAAGTGCTGCCTTTCCCAGGGTCCCCTCAAAATGATAAACACCCAAAATAGCAACTTCTGTGGGCTCTGGCAATGCTTAGGGCTTTCCCCTCTTCTGGCTGACGGTTGAGATTGCAGCCCTGGATATTCCCCAAGTGTGCCTCTGGTCCCACTCCATGCTCTCCTTACCTGTACAGCTGGTGATGTTGGTGGCTCCTACGGGTCCGAATGTGTCTCCGCGGGGACACAGGTCACAGGAAAGCTGCCCCTCCTTCTCCTGGTAGGTGCCGGGGGGACAGGGCACGCACTGCTCCGTCTGCCCGTGGTAATAGGTTCCCTGCGAGCAGCTGACTGAGAGCCAGGGGGGACATCGGTGATGCTGTGGGGGCTGTCACTGCTGGGGCCCCCCCAGATACCCCCCCGCTCCTTACCACACTTGCCAGCCAGGCGCTGCTGGCCCGGCCCGCAGCTCTCCTGCCGCTCCGGGGCCACGCTCAGCTTCCGCGCCACCTCGTACTCCATCCCCGCGAAGCGGAGCAGGAACCGCTCCTGGTTGATGGATTTCTTCAGGGCTTTGATGGCCGACTTCAGTTTTTTCTCCACTCTCTGTCGCAGGCAGTGCAGGTTGCAGCTGGCTGGGGGAGCAGAAGGGAATAGGGGTGCAGGGGGAAACAAGGATGCAGTAAGAAGTGAGGGATGGAGAGAGAAACCCAAAAGGATTAAAATCATCCCCCCTATGCTCAGTTGCAAGCGCTGCCCAGTACATCCCAGTCCAGTGCAGGATGACAACTAGTTTGTCTCTCCTTGCTGCATAGGGATGGTATTGTGTCCCTGGTCCCACCACTGTCCCTGTGGTCCCACCACCCCTGCCTGCACCTGAGACAGACCAGGCCAGTGCTGTACCCACCTGTGATCTCCTCCGGCTTGATCTCCGCCTCGAACTCCAACGTGATGCGTGTCACCTCTTTGTTGGGGGAGTTGCGAGCCCGGCGGCCCTTCCCCTTCTTGGTTGAGTCGCACTTGAGGTTGACGAAGGTGACCTGGCAGTCAGAGCAAGGTGCCGAACCGCCTGCACGTGGGGGAACGGGTCAGGACCCCATCTCTGCTGGGAGGATGGGCACCACCCCCCCGGCTCCCTGCCATCACACCTCACCTTGTGCCCCAGCCTTCCCGGCCTCATCCTGCTTGCCCTTGGCCCGTGGGTGCAGGTAACACTTGGCATCTTTGATCTTGAAGGAGGCCTTCTGCTTGACTGGTGCAGTGACAGTCTCTAAAAGAAAAGGCAGGTGCTCAGCAACCTGGCACAGCCCAGCCTGGCTGGCGACGGCCATGGGCACCTCAGGAGCCCCCTTACCAAGGCACTGCTGGCTGCTGTTTGTGGATCTGTGCTGGCCACCCTGCCGCAGGACAGGGGTCCCACAGCTCACCGTGTAGCTGCTGTCGGACTCTGTGAAGGAGGAAGGGGAGTTGGTGGATGCCAGAGCAGCTGTCTGGTTCCCGTGATGCTCTGCCAGGGTGATGCAGGGAGGCACAGCTGTGCTGTGGGGGGACGATGCCCAGCACCCTGCCATGGGGATCCTGCACCAGGGCCCATCCCATGGGTCTACACCCAATGACGAGCCCTCCTGAGCAACAACCTTCCTCCCTCACCCAGCTACTTCTTGGGTGCTCTGTACCCCAGCTGTGCAGCCATTCTCCCTCTCCCAACTTTAGGCCATGCAGGGCAACGGGGATCCCTCTGCCCAAGCTGGCCGTGGCACTAGCACTGGTACCTGGCAGAAATCGTGCCTTGGAGGTGCAGGAGAGGGCACAGCTATCCTTCTTGCCTGTCTTGTTGCAGGTGAGGGTGGCCCGTGGTGGCACTGAACCTGGCAGGCATTTCACCAGCTCCATGGGACATGCGCCGGCTGGTGATGACAATCGGGGACACCTGTGGCTGGCACAGCCCAGGGACCCACGAGGGACCCCTGCACCCTCCCAGCTCATGGGGGGATTCACTGGGGAGGAGAGGGTTCCGGAGCATGGCATGGGGACGCCAGCCTGGCATCCCAAATCCTCCAACTCCTCCACCAGCCGTGGTGGCTCCTGACCTGACATACCGACACAGTCCTTCTTGTTCCAGTGCAGCTTGCAGCCGGTGGGACAGGTACACTGATAGCTGCCAGGTGTGTTGATGCAGCCAAATTTGCAGCCACCCCGGTTGATGCTGCATTCATCAATGTCTGCAGGGAGGAAGGGAGAGGCAGGGGGTGAGGGTCAGCGAGACCCCCGGCTCTGACACTGGGACAGGGGATCTGCACCACAGAGCACTTCCAGCCATGCCAGCTGCATGGGGATGAGGGACACTCTGACTCCTGGTGTCCCCAAGGGCTGGGTGGTGATGGGTGCAGCCCATCCAGGCTGAGTTCAGCTCTGGCCCCCGCTGGGCTGAGGAGCTGCAGGGGAGACAGCAGACAGTGCTGACATGGAAGCACTTAGGAACTGAATTCAAACACAGCTGCTCAGCAGCTCTGGCCTCTCTTCTCAGCAGGGACCCTCTGCCCCAGCCTGAAACAGGGTGTTTATGATTCAGGTCTGGCATGAAGCATGGCCAGGGATGGAGCTGCCCCCACAGCCCTCCCTGCTCAGCTACCCCTCACTGGGGGCACTGGTGGAAGTCGTCAAATCCTCTGCTGCAGGGTCACCCTGAAAGCATCTGGGGGCTGTGCTGGCTCATGCTGGCTGCATATTTTGGGAATACGAGAAGGGTGCTTGCCCTCACCAGCCGGAGGCATCGGAGCACCCGGCCTCCTGCTGCCGTCATCCCGGGCTGCCGGCACGGCTGCCACGACACGCTCCGGCAACCCCTCCAAAGCATGTTTCATCTGCCTCCCGCTTCCCGGGCGCCGCACGCCCCCGCCCTTGGGAGCTATCTGCCTTGTGAAATTTAAATCAAACCCTTTTGATGTTCCCCTTCCCACCCTGTCCCAGCTCCTTGCCAAAAACGTCGGGGATTTCTCCCTCTCTCCTGCTGCAGACAAGTCGCAAATTGTTCCTGTCGCTCTGTTTGAAGTTGCAGACACCAGCTTGTCTGGCTGTGAGCCCCCTCCCTGCCTGGTCTCAGCCTGGGGTATGTGTGGAACCGACCCTCTCCATGGGCCCTTGGGGTGAGCTCTATCCCCAGGGGTGCCACAGGAGCCGTACCGGGGGCTGCCCCACCCCCGGGGGCCCCATGTGCCTCCTTGGGACCCGAACCCTGTGGGGCTGAAGGCTGCTGCTGCCAGCACCCAGCTGGCCCTACCTCCACAGTGCGTGAGCCCGTACAGTGTGTAGCCCTTGTGACAGAGGCACTGGAAGCTGCCGGGGGTGTTGATGCAGAGGTGGTCACAGGTCCGGTCAAAGGAGCACTCGTCGATGTCTGGGGGAAAGCAAGGGAAGGAGGTAAGGGCTGGCACGGCAGAGGGGCCATTCATGACACAAGGGCTGTCCCCTTCCTGCTCCAACTGCTCCAGCAAGCTGGGAGCTGCACTGCAATGCTATGAGACCCTGCAGTGGGATGCTCCAAGGATCCAGCACCAGACTGCTCTGGGGATCAAGCACCAGTATGCTACAGGACCCTGTGCTCCCACCCTGCCTGCCTCCAAGCTCCCTCCTCACCCACTACACCAGCATCTCCTGGCTGCAAGCTGCTGCAGCCCCTTTGCATCTCAGATGGGCCAAACGAGGCCAGCACCATGTCCTTGGCATGGGAGGGCTGTGAGAGCCCCTGGCTGGCTGCTGCCTTGCCAGTGCTCAGCTCTGTGCCAGGGCAGGATGAGGAATGCTGCACAGGCAGGTTCTGCCACAGGGGTGGTGCCAGCGATGTCTGCTTGGCCCCGTGGGCACCTCGCTGGGGCAGGGAGGCCCTGGCTGGAGGGTGAACCCAACCTGGCAGATTGGAGTGTCATTTCACTGGCTTCATTAAGTTAATTGCTGCGCTCATGTCAAACTCCCAGAGCACAGAACCTGGAGGGAGATGAAAGCAGTGGCAGCCCCAGAGCGTAACAGCCCCCTCCTTCCCCAGCCCTGTCCTTCCAGGAGGCAACACTCGGGCTCACGCACACCTGCTATGCTGACCTTGGCCGTGGGCTGGGGGGCAGAGCTCCACATTCCTACCAGGACAGCCCAGCGACCTGCTGGGTCATTTAAACCTGCAGTGTTTATGTGGGACATGCAGAAGGATGTCAAGACAGAGAGAAAAAGGTGGAAGAAACAGCATGGAGCAGCCAGCTCCCTCCGGAGTGAGCAGGAGACATCTTCCCCCCAACTCCCGCCCTCCAAAAAGCAGGAAGCCTGGCATCTGTCTAATTGCCCGCTTTAACTCTGCCTCAAAAAGAACCCACAAGTCCCCAGCTCTGAGATCAAAGGGCTAAGCCCCAGACCAGAACCCAAATCCAGCACTAATCCCCCAAAGGATGTATGTGGTGAGAGGAATGAGTAACCAGGGCAGCACTCCTCCAGCAGCAGCTGTGGGAGGGCTGCGAGACACGGGAGAGAGGTGCCATCCCCGGACAGGGCAGGGTGCTGGGGGCCCCCTGTCCCTTACCTTGGCAGTTCCTCTCATTGATGAGCAGCTTGTAGCCCTTCTTGCAGCTGCACTCAAAGCTGCCCACAGTGTTCCTGCAGATGTGGTCACAGCCGCCGTTGTTGAGCCGGCACTCGTCAATGTCTGGTAGGAACAAGGGACACCCGTCACACCCTGTCTGGGATGCTTGCCCAGGAGAGACGGGTGCTCCCCTCTGGAGCTGGCAAGCAGAGGAAACTCTTTGGGCTCTGATGGTCACCAGTGTAATGTGGCTGCTGGTTTTCTCTGGGTGCATCTGGGGAGCCAATGTGTGACACTGGCCAGGACTCCAGGCTCAGCTCCCCTTGAAAGTGGTGCAAAACAACTACTTTCTGCAGGTCTCAGCATCCCCTGGAGCAGAGCTGGGATCCACGGTCTCTGAAAGAGCCTTGCAGCTGAGGGAGAGCACCAGACCAGAATTTGCAGAGTCATGGGTTTGGGCTGGGGGGCTGCTTGGGGGGACCAGGAGCAACAGGAAGAGAGAGAAAACCCAGAAGGGAAAAACTCTCCTTCAGAAACAGCCACTTAACAAAAAACTACTTTTCAGCCCTAGCCTCTCTGCTTGCCACCTACTCCCTGCCATGAAAGCCAAAGCTAAAAAGGATGAAACACAATAACTGCAAAGAGCCCCAACAAACTTGAAAGAGGCTGAGACCTTTTTTTCAGTTGTTTTTCTAATTTTTCCACTCATCACAAAATTTACTGCTAGGAAATGACTTGTAAAATGGAAGGAGACCAGGAAGACGTAGTGGCCTGCCCTGTCCCTCCATCCCCCAGCGCTGGGGTAACAGCTCTGCCTCGATGGGGCTGAGGCTTTCTTTTATAGGACTGCGAGGGGGCAAGCTGTAAACCCACCCGCAGCCATAATAAAACCCCAGACACAGAGGCCGTGGCTCTGGGTTATTGCATGTTCCTGGAAACTGCAGAATTGGAGAGGGGGGATGCTCTGATAAAATACCAGGGGCAGGGGGTTCTGGAAGCAGTCAGCAGGTAGACAGGCAGACGGCAGCAAGACAGGCTTTCCTTTCAGCCGGGGTCAAGTTCCCGGAGCTGCCAAAAGACACAACACAGGCACTGGGCACTCCCAAGGGGGGCAAGTTTGTGGTGCTGGGATAACCAGCCTTGACTGCCCTGTCTTGTGGGGGCAGGTGGTTGGGGATGTCAGTGGGATGTGCTGCATCTCAGGATGTTCTCCTCCAAGTGGGACATGGTGCTTGGACCTGGCTGGACAGTGACCCCAGAGGGACCCATGCACCTCAAACTGCCAGAGCAGGTGTTGATTCCCTGCACACCCAAACCTATCCCTGGGGCAGCTGAGGCACTGGGGTGGCACTCCAGCCCCACAAGGGCCATGCCATCACCTCCAACTTGACCTGACCCCCTTTTCCTCCTCTCCATAGGCTTCCCAGAGGATCAGGGCTAAGCACGGTGCCTGCAGCAAGACAGCCAAGTGCCCGCGCAGGGGGGTGATTCCTGTCCCCACCGCATGGATGCAAACACCAAGCCAGTGAACACTGTGGGCAATGTAGAGCCTTTTTTAAGGGCATCCAGGGGTGAGCAGTGAGCACCCTGTTCACACCCCCCTACCTTTGCAGGTCTTCCTGTCAGGCTGGAGCATGAAGCCCATGGGGCAGCTGCAGTGGACGCCTGTGGCCGCGTCGTGGCACTTGCTGTCACAGCCCCCGTTGTTCACAGCACACGTCTCTGCATGGGGAGGGGAGAGAAAGGCTGGGGTTAGGGACTGGTGTTCAAAAGGCTGGGGGGTCACAGCACCCAGATATCCACCATGCCACAGCCTAGAAGCAGCAGCAGATACAAACCTCCCTGCAGAGCCCTTGGCTTCTCACTCAACAGTAACGAGGTCACAGAGCCCCGAATTAATGAACACACTGGCATGGGGGCTGCATGTCCCCCACAAACAGGGTCTCACGGAGGCTGGCTTCGGCAGCAACAATGAGGAGGAACTGAATTTCCAGGGGAAAAAGTCACAGCACTTGTGCAAATGCAGCCAGAGACAGGTCTCGACGGGGGTGCCCAGGCTGCGGCTCCCCAGGGATTGCGGGTGTGCAGCCCCAGGCCCCCAGTGAGGTGGCAGGGGGGTCCCAGCCCCCTTGCTGCCACCAAGCTACTGAGCCACAACGCTACAGGTGACCCCGTGCTGCTTGGGCACAGCAGCTGGTCCAGTGTTGCAGGCTAATTTGGGAGACACTTTGTATAATTAGAACACACACTCAGAGGCAGGCAGCATCAGTGGAAAAAAACTCCAATTGAAAAAAAAGCTAATTATTTCAGTATTATCAAAATCAGCTGTTGTTGGTAGGACTAGAAGGGACACTAATTTAAATGAAACATTTTCAGCTTGACAGCTTCCCTGTGAGATCAATCCTCAATTTTGACCCTAACCACTAGAACAATGGTTTGAAGTGCATTAAGTTGTTCACAAAGGATAATAAAACATTCCTTTCAGAAGGCTGGTTGCTTGGATAAATGAGGCATTTGGGCTTCAAGGAACCCAAGATGAAAATGCCTTGAAGAAATTCCTTGGAAAGAGCAAATCCCAGGTTCTCCTGCTCTTTGCAAGCGCTGCATGGGGTGGGAATGACAGAATCATCCAACCATTCGCCGCAGGGCTCGGGAGCTGGGATTGTTCTGTGCTCGTCTTGCCACTGCTATTTTTATGATGTCCCATAATAAGAGAACAAAAGAGACCATTTTACGAAATTAATCGCCAGCACAATTACAAAACCTAACGGCAAGGGAGGGATTTCTGCGGATACTATTCCTTCAGCCAGGTCCTTGCGCTGCACGCAGCCCAGCCGTGCCAGGGCTGTCCTCTCCCTGCGGCGCCAGGGCGAGGAGCACAGGGCGGGTGACACCGCGCCCAAGGGAAGGGAAACTTTCTGGAAGCCCAGTGAATTATTAAACACCAGCCTTTTGTTTCAGCAGCTGATGCAGAAGCAGCCTGGGGAGGATTGATTTAACAGGGTCACTGTCGAGGGGCTCTCAAGAGAGTGCAGTGCCCTGGGCACACTTCATGGTGCTCACAGCCTCCTCCAGCACTGTGGCACCCATATGCCCTCGTGGCCCCTTTGAACCTCTGGACTTTTCGGCCCCGATGTAAGGCCAATCCCACCCACCGTCCCAGAACCACTGCCACACTGGGCTTCGGCAAGGCCTCCACCACTTGGGCAGGGAGTGAGCAAAGCAGCTCCACACTCCATCTCAGCTGTGGTCTCACTTCCCGGCTGCCGTGCCACGGCACTCCTCGCCCTGCTCAGCACCCTCCCTCTGCCGCCCGTCACTGCAGAGCTCTGGCTGCACATGGTGCAGCCTTGCCTCCACCTTCTGAGATGTGATTCCATGAGCCTGAGGGGATAATTCCATGGTAATTGGAGGGATTACAGCTGGGCTGGCTGAAGTACAGTGACTGAGTGGATCTGGGCTCCCTTCCTTCTCCCACCCCTGTGGGAAAGGCTCTTCAGAGACCCCGAAAGCTGCAGTCAGTGCTCCCTGCACTGGTGAGGTGCACTCCCACAGCTCCTTATGGATGTGCCAGGAGTTTGCTTGTGCCCAACACATCCAGGAACAAGATTCCTCACCACAGACAAGTCGCTGCACCTTCTGCCTCAGTTTTCTTGGTGGCAGAGCAGAGGCATCGCCTTACCTTTTTGAAGGGCTTGGAGACACCACGGGGATGCAAAGAAACCCCTGGAGAGGTGCCCAGCCATGTAAAGAGCCATTGCAGCTCTGCCACTGCTGCAGCTCCAGGCTGGGAGCCTCGGCATGGCAAGCAGCCTTGTGAGACCTAGTCCTGGGACACCCAGAATATCCCAGAGGGGACTATGCGAGTGGGTGGGCTCTGGGAAGGGGTAATTGTGGGAGTGCACAGCATAGAGATGGGCACGAGCACCCCCCTCCCCATTGCATGGCTGCTGGCAGCCCACTGTGAGCTCCTCCTGGTTGGTGGGGGGTAACCACCACAGCCTGCAAAGTGGATTTGTCACCCCCTGGGCCAGGCTGGATTGACCAAAGCAGAGCGAGAGCCCCCATCTCATGCAAGCACAGCCAGGGGAGGGTTTTCTGCTCTGTCCCCCAGCCCAGCCTGCTGGCAGCCTGGGCCGGGCTGGCCCTGCAGGGTTTGGAAGCAGCAGCGGGGCATGGTTAGTGAGACATGCAGTTAGCATGGCAGCTCAGCCCCCCGAGCCCTGTTATGATCTCAAGAAGAGAGACCATCTACAGTTAGACCCCTTTGTAGAGATAGAGAGAACAAAAATATTTACCATTAGAAAACGTCTCAAGGATAACGTGTTGCTGGAAGTGTCTCTCCCCTGTTTAACATTATAAAAAAGTGATTTAGAAACAGTGTCCAGCAAGGAACTCGGTTGGTGTCACATGTCAATGGGTTTGACTCCGCTGCCTTTCCAGCCTGGTGGAAACTGTCCTTTTAGGTTTTTTCTCCCCCACCTCCCAAAAGAGCCCAAACCTGAGGTTTGGGTCCAGTGCTACTGACTTCTCCATCACCCTGCCCCAAGTATCTCATGTCCCTCAGCCTCTCCAAACCCTCTCCAGTTTCACACACTGTGTTGGACTGGCTGGAGCCCCATGCGAGAGGGAGAAGCATATTATGAGGAGCGTTAGTGCAGCCTGTTAGTCTGGGCAACCGGGTCCTCGCCCTTGTTGGAGCAAATCCAGCATGTGCCAGGGCAGGTGGCAATTCCCAAGAGAAGCTGTGTGGACACTGTGCAGCCATGGGCCTCGGGAAGGGAACCGTGTCCTGCCAGTGGCACTTGCACGCTTTGGATTTAGCAGCCAAGCCAGCAGTGAGCCCAAAGTCTGAGTGTGTTTGGGCCACTCAGCCTCACCCGTGTGTGGGTGCCCCCAGCATTGACCTGGCAGTGGGACTGGCGCAGACTCTGCTCCCGGCACCGCTCCCGACACTGCCGGATCCACAAAGCCGGGGCACATCGGCCGTGCCGCCGCAAACCGCCTGGGCGTGGGTCAGGAAATCAGCCATAAAACTTGAGCTGGGTTTAGTTTCCCTCTCCATCTAATAATATTTCCTCTCCACTCACCCCCTCCCACTCCACCAGTGCTCACCACAAGCAGGGGTCCAGCAATGGCCCTGCTGCACCCCAGATATCAGCAGGGGGGAGCTGCAATGATGCCCTGGCTGGTAAATCTTCCCACAAAGCCAAAATGTGCATCAACTGCAACAGCTGTTTGCATCTCCCCACAGGCACTGCACCCTCAGCATGTGCTTTTTTATTTTTTTTTTTTTAAAAACTGCTTTTGGAGCATAAACATAAATATACAAGGTCATTGGCCTCCCCTCCTGCCTCCCCCTCCCCCTTGTGCCTGCAGACATGTCGGGAGCCATTAGCTCTGGCCCCCTTGCTCAGAGGCATGTTATTCATTATCTGCATTTTTAAAAGCAGCAATAAAAAGCGGAAAAATGAAAAACACCAGCCGTGGCCTAATGAAACTGTCACTCAGAGGGGCTGATCGTGCTTCCTGCCGCGTGGTGTGATCTGAAGGGAACCTGGACCAGGGGCCTGTCCCGGCAGCCCATCAAACGCACCGAGTACAATTTCAAAGCCCATGGCCTGGGGAACGACTTTGCGTTTCCACTCACTGGAAAATTTATTTCCCTTGAAATGATGAAATATTTTTGAGGAAATGGGGAAGGGGCGGTGACGGGGGCACCGTGGATGGGGGAGGGCTGTTTGCTGAGCCCCAGCCATAAAACAAGAAAGGGTGGTTATAAATATCCAAGCAGGTACCTTGGTTGGAAATCCCCTGCCTGGGCATCCCTGTGGGGTTGCTGCTGGCTCCCAGCAGCCGAGGCACAATCCCACAGTGTTCCCACAGTGGGGATGGGGGCCAGGAATCCTCCAGGGAATGTGGGAGGTAGGTAGGCCCCTTCCTGTAAGAGGGGACTGCAGACCCCAAAGGGATGAGACAGATGTGGTGGTGGGCTTTGGGCTGATGCTGCTCCTAAGATCCTCCTGTGCAGTGTTTGATTTGCCCTGGGAAGGTGGACAAGGGGAGAGCTCACAGGGATGTGCTGTCTCTGGTGGGAGATATCTCCCTAGCAGATATGCTGCAGGGCGTGGGGACAAAGAGGGAGATTCTGGCCAAGGCCATGAGGATGAGTGATTTTGGAAAACCCCAAATCTCACCGTCACACCTGTGGTACCCAGGGTATGACTGCAGAGATCCCCCAGTAAACGGACCACTCTCAAGCATCCCCCAAATTA
This sequence comes from Lepidothrix coronata, assembly GCF_001604755.1. Taxonomy (NCBI): domain Eukaryota; kingdom Metazoa; phylum Chordata; class Aves; order Passeriformes; family Pipridae; genus Lepidothrix; species Lepidothrix coronata. The sequence continues at coordinate 293,727 of NW_016690443.1, forward strand.
AAGGATGCTTTGGAGAGCTGCTGCCCCCAGCCATGCCCAGCAGGTCAGGAGCATCCTTGGTCCCAAACCTGCCCAAGTCCTTGCACCAACACAGACACCACGCACAGAGCCCTCCATCCAGGAGGAACACACCAGCTGATGCACCCCGGGGTCCCAAGGACCCTGTTGGAGGAGCTCTGCCCACCTGGGCACAACAACAACCCCCTGGGGACAGGACGCAAACCCGAGGACGGCGGGGACCAGGGGCTGCGAGCCCCTGCCAGCAGCCAGGAGGGACTGGGATCCATCCTGGGAGTGGGCTGGGGGACAACAGTGACATTAAGGCAGCAGCGAGCTGATGGGCAGGGGGCCTTTGCTGGGGGCTCAGCCCCAGACACCCCTCAAGCCGGCTGGGAGCAGGCAGGGCTCGGGGGCTCCGCTGCCGTTTGCCCTGAGGACAGAGTCATCTGTGGAAAGTGCAGAGGGTTTTCTGTTCAGGCACAGCAGGGACACAGGGAGCCAAAATCTCTCTTGCTTTCTTTTTCATTTTGCAATAAGAACTCAAACGTCTCAAGCAATTTGTGGACTTAATCACTCCCCAAATATAACATTTTTTAAATCAAAGCAGCTGTTAAACAGCACAAGCATATGAAACCAGTAAAACTTCTATCTCTGTTTGATGTTCTACAATTTGAAAACACACACAGGAAAAGGACAATTCTGGGGTGGTTGAGTTGTCAGGTTGTTGGGGTTTTGGTTTTTTTTTTTTTTTGCAAGACAATTGTTCCTGGGCCAAGGCCACACAGTGCCAAGTTGGAACAGACTGCTGTGGCCAAACCTGTCCTCTCCACGTCCCTCCTCAAAAGCTGCTGGTGACAGCAACAGTAACAATTTCTGGCATGGGGATATCCTTACTGCTCTCCCTCCAGCAGCATGGATGCAGGCAGGGACCCCTGTCCGCACCCCAGCACAGTAACCTGTCCCCAGATGTCCCTTCAAGCATCCCCGTGGTCACTTCTGCTCCTGGTGGTTGAGCAGCAACATATCCCTGCACCTGCGGGTGCCGCAGCACCCCTCACATGCACACTGAGCTTCCCCAGTCTCAGCAAAAGGAAACGTTGCATTCCCAAAGCTTGGGATAAACCCTTCAGCAGGCCAAGGACAAACCACCCGGGGAGGAGGACGAGCCATCCTGCACCCTGCCCCACATCCCCGTGGCCAATGGTCTGACTTACCTATGCAGGTCACCCCGTCGGAGTGGAGCAGGAACTTGACGTGGCAGCCACACTTGGGGCCCTGGTCGGTGTCGTCGCAGGTGTGTTGGCAACCCCCGTTCCCGTAGTTGCAGGTCACTGTGGAAGCAAAGCACCGGCGTCACCATGGCCCCAGCTCCTTCCTCCCTGCCTGGCATCCCCATGTGGTGCATAAAAATGGCTTGGGAACACCTTGTCCGTACCCTCAGAGACTCCCCTCCCTCCTGGATAATTCCTAAAGCCCTTCACTTTCCCTGTGGGATCTCGGCAGATGCAAACTGTTGTGTGGTTTCTCATGTCTTCCTTTTTCATATCTGCTAAATGCCACTAGTGGAGACTGAGCAAAGGGGACCAGTGGGCTGTTTGCCCCTGACCCTGAATCTGGTATTACAGGGGAAGGGTGAGACTTTCCTGAGCTCTGGAATGACTCAGGATCTTCTGGGAATCCCTCCCAGCCCTCCCCTGGGGGCAAGGTTTGCTGTTCATTTAGATTAGAGAGAAAATAGGCTCCTAGGATTAAAACTCCATTTCATCAGCAATTTTACACATTCGCTGCAGACAGTAAATGAGAAACAAAATAAAAATAATTGCATAAACATATATATCTATTTAATAACCCTGGCAGTGCCAGCGGAATGCTGGCAGGAGATCAGATGAGCTGAGAGCACCACGATCCCCAGGAAGAGGATTCTTGCACTCCTCACGTGCCGATTGCATTCTCCTTGTTCACCTCCCCTTCAGAAAGTGAAACACTGGGACAGGGACAGGGGATGCTGTGTCTCTGGGACCCCTTTAACTGCCATTTCAGCCTGGTCATGTAAGGACAGAACATCTCATGGCAGAGAGGAGTGCCAGGAGGCACTCCTGTCCATAAGGGAACAGAGGCAAAGCTGGGCATGCTGGGCTTCAGGTTTGGTGAATCAATTGCTACCGGAGGATCAGGGCTTTGCTGCAGGGACAGGAGGTGTTTGTATCATGAGGACGGGGTTAGGGGGTCTCCAGGAGGCTGTATCTCCAGCCCCAGAGTGCTCCTTACATTTGCAGTCACGTTGGTTCTTGGTGAGCTCGAAGCCAGGGCGGCACTCACAGGCGATGCCCCCCTTGGGGGTCTCCCGGCAGATGTGGGCGCAGCCGTGGTTCTTGTTCATGCAGTTCATTCCTTCTAAAAGAGAAAAGGAAGCAAAGAAATGCTCCAAAAGCTGCTGGCACTGGTCAGCAGTGGCAGAAGCATGTCTGAGGTGGGATGGGATGGGACAATGGGGGCAATGAGGGGAAAACCTTGTCAGTGAGGATCTTGGGGGAACAGGTTAACCCTGGGCAGCCTCAACGGGCAGCTCCTCCTGACACAGAGCTGCTCGAGAAGGTGGACAAAACTACCTAGGAGCCTTCAACCTTTGATTCCCTCCCACCTTGGGTGAGACCTTGCTCCCACACCTCAAGGTGGCTTTAAATCCCACTGACTCAAAACACAGCATCTGCATCCCTTTCCCCAGTGGGGCCACCCACTGCAGCACCAGGAGGAAGAAGCAGACAGCTCATCCCTCCCAGACACAGAGGGCTGGGGACATGGGAGATGCCACTGTGGCTGCTGAGCCATCCTAGGCTGGGCAAGATTCCCGGGGAGCCAGAGTGACCAACACAGCTGGGAAGGGGGAAGAGGAAAGCAAAAACCTTCAGCTTGCTTTGCCAAGCAGTGGAGATAAAAATCAGCAGAGATGCAAAAATCTCTCATTTCCTTCTATTTTGGCTAAGGGATTGCTCCAGACGGCAGCAATTTAGAGCTGATACCAAGATGAAGGGCTCGGTGCTGTACAAGACCTGGCAGGAGAAGATGAGTCTGGCAGGGTGGTGTGAGAACCTCCAGGTTCCATTTATTAATAAACTGCTCTGGGCATAGGATTAACGTCCTTCATTCAGTATTGCTGTGCCTGACCAAGGGGCCTGCAAGGGTTTTGCTGCAGAATGTTTATCACCTCACAGCCTCCTCTCCCAGTGTGCTCATAATAGATTCACTTTCAAATCTGCCACACCACGAAGGGTCATGACCCAGCAGCAGCAGCCAAACCCAGGCACTGCACAGGGGTGGCCAGAGGGGACAGACCTGCCCGATAAATGCAGGGATGCAGGGTGCCCTGGGGCACAGAGCTGCTGTGCACTGACCTTCGGGGCGCTGGATGCACGTGTGCTGGTTGTCGCTGAGGAAGAACCCCTCCCTGCAGAAGCACTCGTAGCTGCCCATCATGTTGACACAGGTCTGCTGGCACCCGCCGTTGCCCTCTGAGCACTCGTCCAGGTCTGCAGAGGGAGGGTGGCAGGGGGTAAGCACAGCTCCGTGGCACACCCAGGCAATGGGGACAAGGTGGGACAGATCTGCTGGGTAGTAAACTACTTTTGGTTTACATCTATGACCCCCCAGCTACAAGAAAGGGGGATGCTTGAGGGCTGCAGGGGACAAAGGCAAAACACAGCAAGGGGTGGGTGCAGGGACCATACAGCTTCCCTAGCTGATGGGCATGAAGTATCCAGCCTTGTTTTACAGAAGGGAATACAGACAAAAGTTTTTTTCCTTGTCCCAGGACCCCCAAATAACCATGGATGGGACATCCCAAATAACCACGGATGTTTATCTGGGATGCTGGTTGCCCCCACTCCCAGCCCCTCAGAGCCTGTCGCCAGCTGGGGATGCCTGCACTTCATTAGGGAGAGCTGGGAAACCTTAGCCCAGAGCAGGGATAATTACTTGTAAGGAGACTCGCATCCCCAGCCGCTTGGCCGCCCTAACACCTGTTTTGGTTTAACAAACCAAGGCTGCAAGGGGCTGGAGATGTGGCCCCGTGGCAGCAGCAATGCCTTCACCCTGGGCTACTCCTGCTCCAGCCTTGCAAATCCCACATTTAATGAAGAGCAACGGCCTGTTGCTCTCCCCAGAGGGTTTTTGGGGACAGTGGTCTGAGCTGAACTCACCAGTGCCCTGAGGTGCCAGAGCAACCAGACGCCGGGTTCAGGCAGAGACAAACTTCTGCCGTGGCCACCCCTTGCCCCCTCTGTGAGGGGCCCCGTGCCAAAGAAAACGTCCTGTGAACTCGAGCATTGCAGAGCCGTGGCTGAGGGGAAAGCTGAGCCCACCGGAAATGCCGGAACAGCGGCTCAGTGACGACACACACGGGGGGCTCCCAGCCCCAGCCCCCCAGGACAGGCCCCCTCCCCAGGCAGCATGGCACGCATCAAAACCTCTTCCTTTTGGGCAAAGAGATGGACGGACAGATGGATGCCTGAGGGGTGTTGGTGCCCTACACTGTGCCCCAGCCCCAGGCAAGCCCTGGGGGAATGCTCAGAAATAGAAGCAGAGCTGCAGCTACGGCTGGAAACTGCCAGGGAGCAGAACCCAGAAGCACCCCACAAAACCACTGCCTTGGAAAGGAGGTGTTGCAGCCAGGCACAAAGGGACATCCTCTGCAATGGCAGGAGGCTTGCAGCTTCCTCCAGGCTCGTCCCAGCCAAACTATGTCCTGCAGATGCCAATAACTCTCCTCAAATCCCCCTGCTTAGAACAAAGGCTTAAGGTCTCACAACTTCTCCTTCCAGCTACGCTCAAAAATGAGGAGGCAGCCATTCAAACCCAATGGCTGAAATGAGACTCCACTGCTCTAATACCTGTTTTATTAAATGCAATGGAGATGGGCAGAAGCCAGAAGGGCCCATGTCAGGACAGTAGCTCGAATTCCTGTGCTGGTTCAAAAGGTTGCCCAGGGTGGGAAATGGAGGGGCTGGTGGGATCCTGTGGGCATGCACCCTGACCTCTCTCCAGCTCAGCCCCTGCCCATGGCACCAGCAAAGCCTGGGCACGATGCTGTGCTTTGCTCTGCTTCTCTTTCTTTTGGCTAAGAGAGGATGCAGGCAGGTTGGGCAAAGCATGTCAGGATCAGGGATGAGATGCTGGGATGAGCTGAGGAAAGGCTCAAGGTGGGAGCCAGGCTGCCCCCCACCCCCAATCCCTGCTTCCCTGGCTGCTCCCCAGCCATCTCCATCCCCTCCCACCCAACTCTGTAAACACATGACGTCTGTGGCTCGCCCAGTCCGGCTTTCCTTTCTTCTCCTCGGGCTCGTCCTCCCCCGGGAGAGGAAGGCAGGGCCACCCGCCCGCGCCTCCTCCCAGCTGTGTAAATCTCCCTCCTCCCCGAGGAGGCTGCAAAGATCCCGGTGATGGTGGTTAATGCAAAAAGTATGTGTCCATAATCCCTTCCCCCTCCTCCTTCTCCAAGTGATGAGCTCATTAATGACCCCTGTGCAGACATTAATTAGAAAATAGTAAGAGCTCCAGGCGGAGGGAAGGTGGGCGGCCCCGTGCCCCGGCGATCCCGCCGTGGATGCTGCGGGAGGAAGTGGGTGACGGGCGCGGGCAGCCCAACGGACCTCAGGGCTCTGATGGGAGCTTTGGCTCCGCCGCGGCCGGATGGAGTTTGGGACGGTGGGAAGTGGCAGGGAGGATGCACGGCCGCTCCGTAGGCAGATGCCGGGTTTGTCTTGGCCCGGGTATTATTTACCCAGTCCCTTTGCTGGTTCCCATCTCCACCATGTTTGCTATTAACTCATCTGTTTTGGCAGGTGCAGGGCTGACCTCAAGCAAGAGCGGAGCGAGTGGCAGGGCCCGGGTGAGCTCTGCTGGCTGGTCCTGCCTTCGGCAGCAGAGCAGAACTGCCAGCCCGGCCACTCACCACAGCAGGATGAGGCTGTGGGGAGGCCGTGGCTCGCACCCAGCATCCCCAAACCCAAGCCTCACAGTCTTGCCTCACCCCAACCCTCCCAGTCTATGGAGCGTCCTCCCTTGGCATCATCCCCGTGTAATGGGGAGCAATCCTGTCCCCCAGCAAGCCATTGCAGTACAGGACACATCTGCACCTAGCTTACTGCCCTGGGAGTGCCACCACGCTTCCCCGGCTCTGCAACAGCCCTAGGGGTGTCGGGCTCAGGAGGTGCCTGGTAGAGAAAGCCAGCAAGCTGGTCCCAAGCTGCCAAAGCTGCCAAGGGGCTGGGACAAGCTGCCATCCTTCACCTAAGCAGTTGTGGCCATCGTGTGCCAGGCGGAAGCCGTCGTAGCAGGTGCAGCGGTAGTTGCCGGGGATGTTCACGCACTCATGGACGCAGCCCGCGTTGTCTTCCCGCTCGCATTCATCGACGTCTGCAGAGAAGGAGGGCAGGAGAGCTGCAGGGCTGCCCCAGGGGCCGGTGGCTAACCCGACACATGGGTACTGCTCCCCACCTCCAGCGTGTTTGCACCCCGGCTGATATTGTGCCTTGGGGTCTTCTGCTCTCTCTGTCTATTCCAGCAGGTCCCCAGCTCCGTTATCACTTGCAGAACTCCTCCAGACCATGCAAAAACATCCCCGTTCTCCCCAGGCTAGACCCTGGACCCCCAGCTAACACACTGTCTTACAGCCTTGGCGCAGTGCAGTGCACTGGGAACCACATGGGATTTCCCAGGATGGAGGCAGCACAGCCCACCTCCATGGCAAAGCCCAGCAGTTCCTGGAGTGCTTTAATCCCTCTGCTATTTGTACTTGGCCCATTCTGACCCTGGACCTGCTTCTAGCAAAGCCAGGAATTTTTCCCCCTGCGCCATTCCTGCTTTCCTGCTGCTGCTCCTCCAAGGAGCCCATTTTCTTTCCATTCCCCACTGAACTGCATTTATATATAGATCTATACCTATATCTATACCGATATCTACATTTACATCTATATCTACATCTATACCTGTATCTATATCTACCATCTATATCTGTATTTCTATATCTTATTTTGAAGTTTGTCATGTTTTAACTGCTATCACAGTTCTGCAGCCTCAGAGTTGAAAGTCCTGCTCGAAAATAAGCCTAGCTTTGTTTAAAACAAGCCCCAGGTGACCCTCCTGGGACTGGGAAGCCCCAGCCATGCAAATACAATGGCTGTCACCACCACCAGCAAGGACAGTCGGTGCTGATGAGCCACCGCCAGCCTCTGACCTGCCAGGGTTGTCACTGCTCAGCAGAGCTCTGGCTCTGGCTCCAGCTCCAGCGGCAATGGCACGTCCCTACCTTTGCAGTGCTTCCCGTCGCCGGTGTAGCCGGACTTGCAGATGCATTTGTAGGACTTGGGAGTGTTCTGGCAGATGGCATCAATGTGGCAGTTGTCGGTGCCCTCCACGCATTCATCGACATCTGCAAGAGGACAGGCAGGAGGAGCGATGGGGAGAGCCAGGGACCTCTACCCCCGGGGAGCCGGGAAGCAAGAAACAGGAGGGAGAACTGGGGAAAACATCAAAGCTTCTTTGGGGACGCAGACAAAATCTGCATCTCCTCCATCCCCCTTTGCCGCTCAACCCTCTTCTCTGGGATGCAGCGCTGTGGTACCCGGGACATCACAGCCAGAGCTCCACATGCTGGCAGTGGCCTCAAGCAGCCATGTCCAAGGGTTTGCTCTGTCAGGAGGCCACAGGGATGGAGGTTTTAAAGGCATTTGGGAAACAGAAAAGCCTCAGGCACATGGGGTGGAGGTTTGTGAGAAAGAGGCTGCTCAGGTGAGGCAGCAAGGGAGACAGGGAGCCCTGACTGCCAATGCCTGGAGGAGGTCAGGCTGCTGGGGGGCAAGAGGGGACTAAGCATCACTCTCAGCCCATCAGGTATGGGCAGGGCTCCCAGAGCAGCCCAGGCTCCCTGCTCCAACTCCACTGACATACGGGGAGCACCAGCACTGCTCCTGAGGGTTTGCCTCCAGCTCCTCTCACAGGGATGGGGAGCATCTCATCAGGGAAGGGGGACCTGAGAGTCCCCCATCAGGAGGAGTGTGAGGCTGCAAAGCTCTCAGTTGTCTTTAAAAAACTGCTTTTCACAGCCCTAAGAGGAGCTCCAGGAGCTCCCCCAAGACACAAAACATCCCTGCAAGCGGCGGGCGGGCCAGCAGCCCTGCAGGACAGGGGCCACGGCCGCGGGAACGCCAGCCAGAGCCCTGGCCCGGCCACCCCGGCGGTTCTTTGCCGGGAGATGTGAGTCACCCGGCCGGGAGTAGGAGAGCTTTGTCTCTGCACCAGGGAGGCGGCACGTGCCTGCGCATTGTATAAATATTTACAGCCCGCATTCATATTTGTTATTTGACATTAGCCATGGCCCGCGGCCACCACAGCCTCCCTTGGGCCATTAATCACCGGCTGGAGGCTGACCCACCACGGTGCGGACGACGGAGGGATTGCACGGGGACCGGCGCCAGGATCCCGGCTGGCACCGTCACCTCTGTCAGCCACAGCACTGGCCACGGTGCCACCACACTGTGGCCACCCCAGCACCCCGCAGCATTGCCGGGGAGCAGCTCGCAGCCCTCCCTGCACCAGGGCTCCCGGGGGCTCTTGTCCCTTCGGGGAGCTGAGCGTGGCTGTTCAGCACTGGCAGTGACTTCACCTCCGGCTCCAGCATCCTCACTGGAACCCAGTGATAGGAGCCTGGGAGGATGGTGGGAGGTTGTGGTGCTGGAGCAGGGGGACGCGAGGGGACATCAAGTGCTGGCCATGCTGTGTGCAGGGACTCAACAGCAACAAAGCCAATGTTGACCCAGAGATCTACTGAACCTGCAGATCCTGGTCATGGTCCCATGTGGTCAGGAACCCCCCTCCAGGTCTTCCCCCAGAGTTATAAATCACATCTTGATGTTTCCAGCCATGGTCCCAAGGTGAGAGTTGCTGGATGTGGCACCCAGGCACCCACCCTGGCATACGGGTGGGAACCAACACCCAAACAGTGCAGACCAACCATCGACCCCATCTCCTTCCCCTAAAAACACCCAAAACATGAAGCATCCACCAGACATCACATCATTTAAAACTTTCCCAGCCTTTTCCCAGGTATCTCACTTTTCTGGGGGTTTTATTTCCTATTTCTTTTTCCTCCTGCACCCCCAAACTCAATACCATGAACACACTGCCGGGCCTTTCCCACTTGCACATGCATAGTATCTTTTTTTTCTGTCTTTTTCCCCCCCATTCTGTAACTTCAAAACTTCTCTAACTTTGGAAAGATTACACAGCAGCAAAAGTACAAAAGAAAACATTATCAATTTTCCACTCCGTCATTTTTCCAAAGTTGGAGACATTCTGAAAGGTTACAGGATTATAAAAAAAAAAGGAAAAAAAAGTGTGTGTGTGTGGGAAGAGTGAATAAATACCCTCCTCGGCACCCCAGGAGCCATCCCGAGATTGGCGAAGATCCCAATTTTTAGAATGCTGAAGTTTTGGCTCCTAAGTATCCTTCAGAAACGACGTAGTGAATTAAAATAAAAGCCTCTGAAAAACTAATTTTCTAGCACTTTTGTCAATGCAAGCAACATTTTCCCATGAAAAGGAAGGTTTGCTGTCAGGACAGCCTGTTTTTCCTGCAGGAGAATTTTCTGCATCCAAAAAGCTGCTCGTGGCCTCACTGCAGGTGCTCTGAGCTGCTGCTGCCACGTGAAGGGTTTCATATTCAAACCAAGTGAAGATTTTTTTTAACAAAAAGTCCTTCTTGATGTTCCTGTCCCTGTTTGCTTCCACAAAGTCCTCACTGGGGGTATGTCCTGCTTGTCCCCCTACTCCAAGGTGCCTGCTTCAGTCCAGCTCCCAAATTCAGGTGGGATTTTTGGAGGGTTTGCCAGGCTCCCAGCAGACTTGCATCCCTACAGCCCCTCTATTCCTTCTCCGCACAAATAATCAAAACCTCTGTTTTTCGCCCCAAGCTGCCTGAAATGAGCCCAAACAGGGCAGCACAGATGGGTGCATCACGCCTCAAATCCCCAGCACTGGGGAGTTTTGCACCTGGCGGGGAATTTGGTTTAGGTGAAGACGTTGAGTCTCTCTGGGGACTGCAGGTCTCGCCTGCGGTGGCCCCACCTCCCCATCCCACTGTGCTGGGGTAATTAGGGCTCCTCAGAGGGCAAGAGCATCCCTGGCACGGCCATCGCCAGGGGCTGCAGCGAAGGGCAGGAGGTTGTGGTGCTCGCCCTGTGCCTTGGGCCATGTTTTTTATTCCGTTGTGGGTGGGATTTTCCAGCTCTGGCTGTTGGGCCCCGTTCCGCTCCAGCTGCAGCTTTATTCTCCATTTCAAAGGCAGCGGAGGCAGACGGTTTCAATGCCACTGCCATTTCAAGTGTGCCAAAAGCAGGGGGACCGCCACGTCCCTGGGACCGGCGCGCGCTCACCAGGCACCCGGAGGGCTCTGGCTGAGGCCAGCGAGGGAGACGTTGGCAGAGCCCAGGGGCACCTGGGTCCCGTGTCTGCACCCTGCGGCACCACACTGCCAACGACACCCCGACACAGCAAGCAGGGGGATAGAGCAACAGCTCGTATATTTTTAGAGCCTGGATTGAGCCTCTTTCCTCAGTTCCTAATTTTGTTTTAAAAAAATAATAAAAGATGGTTTTATCCATAGGCTGAAAGTCCCAATAAATTTGAGGAGAGGGGCAAAACAGGGCAGCAAAAACCCATCTGAAAATCCCTAAACAAACAAACCCACCATCCTTTTTCCCTCTTCTGCAAGCGCTTCAGCTTTTTCTTCAGATTAATTTTATTCTTTGTTTTCATATGGGCATATATATTAACAGCCTGTCTGTATGGGGATGTGTGTGTAGCTGTTGGCAGACATGTGGAGTTTCCACTTGGCCTTAATGCCAAATTAAAGCTTTATAACTTCAGTAGCTCTTTTTACCAGGGTATTAATAACCACCTCAGACACTGTGGTGCAGTTTATTAATCATTTGTTCATCCGGGGAGCTCGTGAGGGCGACTCGTGCTGTGCCACGGCAGGATGGGAGCGGGGCACAGCCACGAGCACCCCCCGGGAGGGAAGAGGAGCTGGGAGAGGGGAGGAGGATGCCCCGCGGGGCAGCTTTTTGTAAATTGGCCAAAGATGTGTTATCTGAACTCAGAGATCCTGACTCAGGTGGTGGGTGATGTCCTGCTGTGCCAGCAGTCTCTGGGCAGGTACCTGCGCTCAGGTCATGTCAGAGGGGATCTGCATCTCACCATGTGACAGAGACCCTCGCACCAGCCCGGTGCCCCATGCACCCACCCAGCTCTCCTGAAAGCATGTGAGACACAGGAGAGGCAGTCTCAGCTCTTGGCCCTGTGGAATGATGGAGCACGGATGAAGGACAAGGAACCACAAGTCACAGTGAGGACCTGGGGGGTTCCCAGCCTAATCACCCCACTGTCCCATGCCTAGACCCTGCTCTGTACCTCTTGCAATGGGTTTAGCTTCCCCAAAGATGGCAGTGCCCCAAAAGGGGTTTTTTTCCCCTCTCATTGATGCTTCCCACTCCCACAAGGGCAGAGACGGATGGAGATCCCCATTCCCTGCACTAGTTTAGGTTGTCCTGATGGATTGGAGCTTTATCACCACCCTCTGGGTTGGAAATGCTCCCTGCATCTCCATCCCACCTCCTTGTGCTAACCCTGGTTGCTTCAGCCCAATTCTGTCACCATTTCCCCATGAAGGGTTTGATGCTCCCCACCAGCAGCATGTTCATCTCCCTGGGGAATTGTCATTGCTGTTGTTGTTTCTTTGGCTTATCAGGCTGATCAAGCCTTGCTTTAAAAAATGTGTTTGTTTGGTTTTTGCTCTGGGAGTAGCAACTGCAAGATCCCCAGCAGGGAGATGGCCTCCCCGGAACGTGGCCGGACATCCTCCAGCACCACCAGACAGAGCAAACTTTATTTGCCATCCCAGGCTCCTCCTAAATCTTCTCGGGGGACTTATAATTTTGGAAGTGAAGGTTAAGGTCATTCATGCATGTTTTTTTCCTAAATGGATTACTCTAGTGTGACTGTCTGCAAAGGAAAAATCTCTATAAAAATAAAAGGAAAAAGACCCTAGCAGTTTGGAGACAGCAATACATCGACACTGGAAGACTCAAGGTGTCTGAATATTTATACTCCAGTTGGCAGTTATAAAAAAACTCTTCTTCCCTCCTTGTACCCACCCCCTCCCCTTTTTAATCTCAGTACAGGCACGTTAGACGCCCTCAGTCAAAGATCTCCTTTGAACTGTGTATGTGAAATGTTTACAGTTTTACATTTCATATTTCAGCGGGGTGGAGGGGACAGGCACAACAGTCGCACACTGTGAATGCCGGAGAGGGAGGAAGGCAGAGGCCAAGGGGGAGGAGGTTTGGCGGCAATGGGAGGAGAATCAAACACCATCTCCACACTGCAATTGGAAAATTTTAGACTCCTTAAAAAAATATTTAAAAAATAATCCCTGGTGGCGTAGGCTCTGCAGGTGCATCCCACTGACACTGGCCCCTCACATGGGATGGTGGCTCCATCCACCAGCACCAAAAGGGCTGGCGTTATCCATGGGTGACCACTGAGTGACCAGCAGGCTGGACTGGGGCCCCAGTCCCACACAGAACCCTGTACTGGGTCTGTGGGAGTGCCAGAGGCTACCAACTGGAGTGCTGAGGTCCCCCAGGGAAATGCTGCATCTCCCTCCCAGCCCCATGCCCTGGCATGTGCAATTAGTTGCAGGGAGAAGTGGCAAATCCTGGTATATGTCCCCAGTGATGGGGGTGCTGCCAGAGGGGCTGGTGCTGCCTGGTACAAGAGGAGGCTGCAGAGCTGCAAGTCCCTGGGCTTGGCCGTCCCAGGGAGGGACAGATGCTGGCAGGCAGTGGGCAAGCACACTGCTCTGCTGAGAGAGGAGCTCAGGACAAGCTCCTCTGCCTGGCAGGCTGTGAGGTGGACTGACAGACAAGGGGCTGAGACACTGGGGGTGACATTATCTGTCCAAAACCCAGGGGAGCAGTGGGCATGGCAGTGTTTGGGCAGCTTGGACTGGGGGACCAAGAGAGAGTCCATCCCAGCTGTGAATGCATGTCAGCAGCCTCCCTGTGGTTACTTAGATTTATATTGCCAGTACTCCTCTTGAAAGCTTTCCTAGCCCTAAGCTGACCCTGCAGCCAGACAGGTCTGCTGGCAGACACCCTCCAGGCCCAGCAGCCGGTTCTCTAAATCCTTCCTTCCCCACAGACTAAACTTTCTGGGGTAATTCAGTGCAAGAAATGAGCCAGCAAGCCTGACCCATGGCACAACGTTATCTCAGGAAGACAAGTCGATCCGACGGGAGAGGAGCCCTTCCCAGCCTGTGACAGTCACCTGGTGAGAGTGGCTGTCCCCAAAAGGGCAAAGGCTTCGGGGTGATGTGTCCCCATCCTTGGGGCATCGCCCAGCACATACGGGGGGTGCTGATGCTTTTCAGAAATATTCTGCTGAGACACATCCCAGACACACAGGGCAGCTTTGAGGAGCTCAGTGATGCTGGCAGGAAACCAGGCAACAGCAAGTTCCGAGGAAAGGCACAGGTTGTACCTGTCATCAGTGATGCCCTAATGATGCCCATGAGTTCAGTCTCATCCAAAAAGGATCAGGATCGGGTCCAGCCCTGCCCAGAGTCCTTGCATGCCCGCGGGCACCAACCTTCGCCCCTCTGCAACTGCTTCCCCCTCCCCAGCCCACAGAATCCCCCAGCAGCAGCCTTGGGGATTAATTCCCCACCACAACTCCCCTGGCTGCCAAGTGGCTGGACACCCAGGGGCAGCTCGGTGCCTGTGCAGGACCATCCCAGGAGACAGCACCATCCCAGGCACACATGAGCATGCACCCCGGTGCAGGATTGAGCTCACCTCTCTCCACCCCCACTCCACCCCTCTCCTTCCCTGAAGGGATCTGTCAAGTCTCTGCATGATGGAATTTCACTTTGCTATTTTAATGCAATTCTGGCTCAGGCTTAAATGGAACTGGAAACCAAAAGGCCTTAATAAATAAATATTATGATAAGAAATGAAAGCAATGCATACACTCAAGATAATTTGAGGGGGGATAAAAACCTAAGCATTCCTTTCTGTGCCTAAATCATAAAGCTTCACGTGAAGCTGGATGTCTTCTTACCAAACCTTTGCCCTGGAAAATCTCTCCTGCTTGCCCAGGCTGCCCTCCTGAAAAGTCGCCTATTGTTTTAGAAACACTTTGAGCCAGATAAGACAATAGCCTTGAAATTCCTTCTAACTTTGTCGGTGACAGGGCTCGGGTGACCCTGCGCATGGCTGGAATCCGCCTATAAGAGATCTTTCATTATGTTCTGCGCTCTGAGATTTCATTCACACGCTATTTAACCTTGCCGTACGCACAAACACGCAGCTGCCACAACAGCACAGCCAGAGCGGGGCTGGAGAAACCTCACATACTGTAAGTGCTACGGAAAGAAAAGAGAAAACCCAACAGATGGTACAGATAGTGGCGAATTAAGGAGAAAACCCCCTTTGAGGCAGCCAACACCATCATGTATAGGGCTGTGTGTGCCCGTGTGCGCGCGCACTCCCGCGCGTGTGTATAGAAAAAATCCGAGCTAAATATAGAGGTGCTATAGAAAAGCGAAGGTATAGACAGACCATACATAAAGCTCTGTGTGTGCGTCTGTGAAGGGGAGGCTCTGGTTCAACACGGGAGTGGTGAAACAGAAAAGCCAGAAGTTGATAAGGATGGGATGTACCTCTCTTTCCAAGACATTGGGAAAGAGCTCCCTTATTTTTCAGGCTTTGCTGTGCTCAGCTACCCGAAGTTTTCTGCTGCCCACACCCCTGGAGCCAACATCTGAGATTCCCCCACGCCGATGTAAAGCCCCTGAGCACAGATGCAGCCTCCCGGCGTTATCGACGCCCGCTCCGCCATCCCTGCCCTCCAACCCAGCCCGGGGCAGCCTCCCTGCCTGCACCGCCCTGCTCAGCCCCATCTCACAGACACCGAAACCAGCAGAGCCCCCCTAAGCCCCTCCAAACAGCCATATTTTCCCTGTGATGGGTGCAGACTTGTTTGCCCACCCTAATTTTCTGCCTCTGCACTCCCTGCCTTGAGATAAAGAGTCCAAACAAAAAAAACTAAAGTCTAAGAAATGAAACTCATTAAAGAGTTTACAAACCCAACCCCAGTCCAAGGCAGTAGGAGAGAATATCTGCAAGCGACATTTAAAATCCCCTCCACTGTTTGTTGTTACTGCTGCTGCCTCCTCCAGCCTGCACTTAAACCCCAGCTCTAAGGAGGAGATCCGGCTGCCCAATCCACACATCAAACAGCAAACCTTCAAGCAGGGAAGATTTTCTCTTACCTTGACTGGCTTTATTTGCCAGAGTGTTTCCAGAGTGGAGGAGAAAGAAAAGGATGGAAAATCCAGCAATCTGCAAAGCTCCCATTGCAATCCCAGTCTGCAGGGAGGAGCGGGGGCAAGAAGGGGGATTTCTAGTGCTTTAAAGGAAACAAGGGGCTGAGCATGCGAAGGAAAATCAAGGGGAGGAAGGGGGTCTCTCCTTGCCGTGTGTGAGACAGAGGAAGGGAAGGGAACTGAACTGATGGAAAAAGCTGCTTTGGGTTCAGTTTGGGGCTCTTGGTGTTGCTGAAGAGAGGAGAGTGAGGGAGGGAGACCCAGGGCAGTTGGAGGAAAGTGGACTCTATCGCCCTCTCTCTGGCGGCTGCTCTGATCCCTTCTCCTTTTTTTTTCCTTAAATAATCCCAGCCAATTCCAGTTTTGCAAGAGCAGCAGCAGCAGCAGCAGCACTGAAGGGGGGAAGCAGGCGCCTTGCCCTGGTGCTGGGGACCTGGGAAAGGGGAGTGGAAAGGAGAGCCCCATCCAAGCAACGCCCTTTTTCTCTCTCCCAGCCTTTCTTTCTTTCTTTCTTTCTATTTGGCTTTGGTTACTCCTTCCCGGCTCCCCCCCTCGCACCCCCAAGGCTGGGCTTTGCCTGCAGGAATTTACAGTCTGCGCTGAAGGAGAAGGGCCAGTAGCCATGGAGACTGCTTCCCTGGGAGCAGGGAGGTCAGGCGGAGACCATGGGCGATCAATGCATCAATGCAAAGCCCCCCGCAACCCCCAGACCCACCCGGCACCTCGCAGCCCCTTGGCCAGCCGAGGGCTTGAGGTGGTGGCAAGGGGAGGGGTGCTGGGGGAGGCTTATGGAATGAGAAAAGGCAAGGGGTGGACAAGAAAAGGGGAAAGAAAAAAATATATATAAGAAAAAACCCCAAGAGCTTGCAGATGGCACAACCCGGCTGGGCTTGGCAGCTGCAGGAGCATCTCAGAGTTGTGGGCCAGGGGAAAGCAGGGCCAGAGAGTAGCTCTGCTGGCTGCAGGGAAAGGTGGGAGGAGGGACTGAAAATAAGGGTGGAGGGAGAAGAAAAAGACCATTCTGAAATATTTGGGGGATTTTGCTTGCTTGTGGGAGCTTCTCATAGCCTGGCCTTCTGCAGCTGGGGGCACCCCAGGCAGGCAGGGGGACCCCTGCCCCACTCCATGACCATCCCTGTGCTGGGAGCTGCTGGCACCATCTCTCTTCTGGGGTGTTCCTGCTCCCCAAGCCAGGAAAGGCATGGTCAGCCAGGAAATTGCAGCAGGAGATAAGGCTGGGAGCCAGGAGCGGGACCAGGAGGAAGGTGTGCAGTGATTCCACCTGTCCAGGGATACAGGGTCCCGCAGGAGCCACCATGCCCACAGGGTCATCCTGCCCATGGGCTCCTCCCAGCCCACCATGCTGCCCCTGCACCCTCCTGTACCCCCTTTTGTCCTAATAAAACCTAAAGATACGACAAAGGGGGCTGTAGGCAATGGAAAATATCCAACCTAGCCAAGGCCCCCACTGCATAGAGGAGGGTCTGCAGCTGGATAGGAGGATGCTGAGGAGTCCCTGGGTCTAGTCATTCTTTCCCCAGAAAAACATCCCTCCTTGGGCTGCCCTCATGGGATGGGGACCTTCCCTTTGAGAGGGGGTTTGCAGGAGCAGGTCTGCTCCCCTGAGCCACACCAGTAATGCAAACCCATCCCTGGCACAGCCAGGCTCCAGGGCAGCCAGGAAAGGGCAAAGGCGTGGGAATGATTAGTAAAGTTGCAAAAGAGTTTTACACATAAAAGTACGAACGCAGAGGTGTTATCTTTAGGATGTACTGGGAGAGGACCATGACCAGCGGGAATGTGCTATCCCGCTTGGCACTGCCACTGAAGGAAGCCAGCTCCAGTCTGTGCCAGGAGCTCCTGGGGATGAAGGCTCCTCTCGTACTGTGCTGAGCGGGAAGGAGCCCTGGTCCTTGCATCCCACATCCTGGCACGAGCTGAGACCATCCTTAGTGGGGTGCCACCACCCTCCCACGAGCATCACTCTGCTTTTCTTTCTGGGCTGGGATTTGCTGCATAAACACGAGTCTCTTATGGCTGTTGCAAGAGCAGAGTCAAAATGGAAACTCTGCGCTGGGTTACGCCGGCAGACCCTGTGCCTGCCACCGCACCTCGCACCCCATCCTGTGATCTTTATCATCATAACCAGAGGAAAACTAAACAGTCCTCCTTTTTTTCCCTCTAACCTGTCCTCTAAATCTGGAGACCAATCTCTCGGCAGGAGGAACAAGACCTTCAGCAATGTTGATTTATAAGTGAGTTTCTAAATTGCAGGTTTACGCATTAGTATAAACATCCATAAACCAGCCTTAAATACACAGGACCGTGTGTAATTAAAACACCAAAACACCAGGCAGCCACGTGACAGCATGGGGGGATGAGCAAACCTCCTCACTTGTGCCCAGGCTGCCTCAGTGGAGACTGGTCTCCAGCCAAGTGCTCCCAGTTAAACCAGTGCCTTGCACTGGGGGAAGTGGGTCTTGCCCTTGAAGGCAGATCCTTGACCAGCAGAAGCCTTGCTCATGCCACGTGAGCCAAGGGGCTGAGACCCACATCTCGCTCCTCCAATGGGCTTGCAAAGCACCACAGCAAAGCAGCAGGGTTGGGGTGAGCTGCTGATGACCAGGAACGCACTAAAATATTATATAATCTTGCCTTCTTCCCAAAACATGCTGCCTGGTCAAGCGGCCGAAGGGCCGACGGAGGCGTCAGGGCTGTGCACACTGCGGTGCCCCTCCAAGTACAGGGGTGTCCCCCTGCCCCATGCACAGATGGGGAAAGTCAGGCAGATGGAGACTCCCGAGATCACACATGGAGTCTGGACAGAAGGCCATGAATCACACCTGAATCACCTGCAGGACAGCCCGGCGCTTCGGCCCTGAGGGCTCCTCACCAGCTCCTGCTGCTGCCACGCGGAGCTGGCATGGATCTGTTCCAGGGAGCCCTCTCTGAAGGCCTTCACAGGCACTGGGACAACCCTGCCAGCCTTGTGAGTGTGTGTGCGTGTGCATGTGTGGCAGGGAAGGAGGTGGCAGGACTCTCCTCCCCACTGCCTCCACTCCCCGTTGTGCACTTCTGGGCAAAATCCATTTGCTTTGGCTTCATGTAGGGCCAGAAGATTCGGCCCATTGTGCTGCGGCGCTGAAGAGCCAGCAAGGAATTGTCAGCCATGCTGAAACGGTTACATGGGGAGTCATGAAAATTTACTGCACCACACTCCAGTCCCTCGCCAAGAAATAAAAGCAAAAGATCACAACAGGCATTTTTTTAATTTGAAGCAAAATTAAAAAAAGAACGGATCTGCACTCAGAAAACAACAACCACATCCACAGATCAAAGCAGCTGTTCTCCTCTCATTCAGGGTTTTAAGAGGTTTCTGCAGCTACAGAGATGTTTACACAGGGAGAGAGATACATACATTGTGCTCTCTTGATGCTGCCTCTCCCCCCTTCATCTGGCAAAACATTCCCTGGGAGGCGATATGAGGTCATTCCTAGCCCCTGTCTTGTTTTCCTCAAGCTGCAAGGCTTCGGGGCAAGAGGCAATTCAGTTCCCATTAGCACACACACATTTGCACTTGGAACCCTCCCATGTACATTTTCCTGGGGAACCTTGGGATGGACAGGGGACCAGCCTTCATCAGCTTTTTCCCCGAGGGAATTCCAGCAGCCAGAGCTGATGGGAGAGCCAGTGGCTCTGACAAAGCTCCTGGGAAGGTACATGGAGCCAGGAGGCGGGCTGGCATCTTCTGCAGACCAGCTTCTTCTGCAGACCAGCCACAATGTTTCTGTGGCTTCCACCACTTTTATGACAAGAAGGCTGAATGGCTCTGGGGAGCACTAATGGACTGTAAAAGGCTTTTTCCCCTCTGCCTCCTTGGCTTGAGCCCAATTCCAAGCAGCACTGAGCCCCACTCCAGTGCTTGTGCAGGGACGGAGGTTGTGGGAATGTGCCAGGGCAGGCTCTGCCTTCATCTCTCGGCATCAGCACGTTGGTCCAGCTGCTCCGTAGGCAGCACCCGCTTTGGCAAACGGACAAATTCTGGCTGTGAGCCAGCCTGCACTGTCTGTGCAACTGAAAAAACCCTCCGAAACAAATCTCCCTATCTCTAGCATGAATTCAATACCATGTGCTAGGAACGAGCTGCATCTCCAGCTCGGACTGCGCGTGCTTGCGTGATGCTGAGCCAAAAGGTGTTTCTGAGGCTGCAGAAGAAGCTGCTGAGAAGCAAAACTCCCCAAGGCCCTTAGGGCCTGCAGAAGCAGTGATTGAATCAGGCAGGGATATTATAGGCAGAAGGGTGAACTGGGAGATTTGCCTTTCCCTCTAGTCCACAAGGACTAGAGGGACAACACTGCCCATTCGGGGCAGGACCCCCTCTCTCTGCTGCAGCGGGGTGGTTGGATGCTGGCACCATGTCCCACCCTGCACGCTGGAAGGTGCCGGGTCCAAGAAACAGCAGCCCAGACATTTCAATGCCCCAGTGAGGGCTGTAGCCTACAACTTGGAACAGAATAGACTATTTTTAAAAACAGAGAGGAAAACACAGTATTCCCAGCGACGTGCCAACAGCCCAGGCTCGTGCGACCCAGCCAGTCCCCAACGCTACGTCCCTCATTTCCCCTATGGTTTGATCAAGATGCCTCCAAGGTGGGTAGAAAAGCACCAAGTAACACTAAATGAGTGCCTGGCACCCTGTGACACCTTTTTTCCAGTGTCACGGAGTTTCCTAAAACGCTGTGTGCGAAAGCCCTTGTTTGTAATTCCCAGTTTGCAGCAGGAGAAGGTGACACACGCTGAGGTGAGGTGACTTACCCGGCATCATCGGGAAGGTCAATGGCAGCGCCAGGAATAGCCCAGTTCCCAGTTAACCACTAACCACACTTATCCCAGAATAAGGGTCTCTTTTTCCAGCTAAATTTATAACAGCTTTCCAAGTGACATAAGGTCTTACAGAAATAGGCAGGCTTTTATTCCAGAATAATTACTGGGAGATTGGACTGGAGTGTGTATAATTACACTGGTGTCACTGCTGCCAGCGAGTCGGACCCTGTGCCACTGGGACACTTGCTGCACACTCCCTACAGCTTTTATCTCATCCTGCTTTTACAAGAGTGTGTGTATGTCAGCTGAGATCATCAGGGTGTGGGTGGAGAAGGAAGGGGCTTTGTGTAGAAAGGAAAGTGATGTATCACTCTCTAAAGCTCTGTTAATTGCATATCCTGATAAAAGGCCTTCAGCTACTGAACTCAAAAGGAGTCTTTTGGGGGGCACTGGATTGCACCCCAGATGGAATCAGCAATGCTCTGTGCATCTGCTTCAAGTTCATCCCAGACACAGCTTTGGAGCAGGTGTTTTATTTTAAATACATTTTACACCCCACATCAGTAAAATCGAGCTCTGAGTCCAGGTCAAGGCCTGAAACACATTTCTGACATAAGCTGCGGGGACACATTGTACGTAAACACCCTTTGAAAGTAACTTCTGTGTTTATCAGGTGTTGATGTGTCTGGGCATTGGCTGGAATGGTGCCTGCCAGGAACGGGGCTGTGGGGGCTGTATGGGGCTGCAGGGGGCTCTGGGGGCTGCTCTGCCACCCCTGGCCCTGGGGCCACACACCGTGACAAGGCAGGGGTTAACTGTGACACCGCGGGAACTCCAGGACCCAAACGCACATGTTTAAAAGTAGCACTTCTCTCCTTAAAATAGTTTATGAATCTTACTTGGGGATAAATCCAACACCCTGCAGCAGAAGGAGACCTATTAATTCCTGAGTTTTTTCACGCCGTAGTAAAGCAGCGGTTTTATTTGCCCGCTTGTGTAAGATGTCAGTCATTTTCCCACTTGCATTTCCATCTACAATTTAACAAGGCAGCAGTTTATTTCCAGAAGCCCCAGCCAGACCCCAGCCAACTGCGTCAATATTTTGTTGCTTACACAAACGCCACCATTAGAGTCAATACCCCATTCTGGGGGAGGCTTTTTCCCTTTTTTTTGGAAAACGGTTCCTCTGGGATGATGCATGTAGAGCTCTGGAAGTATGAAAGGTAACAGCAGCCTCTCCGAGCGGGTACCCGGTGCAGAGACGTTGCTGAAATCATGAGCACACTGCTCAGGGCACTGACCTGACCAAAGGCATTTGCTAATTAATTCATTCTTCCAAGAGACTTAACTGCCTCTTGCCTTCGGAAACCAAGGCAAACCCGAGCCAAATCCAAAGCCTGTCGGAAAACAGGGAGAGACCCTTAATGAGTGCAGAACACTTCAGAGGTGGGAGCTGGCTCCCGCTCGTCTGGTGCTGCCGCGGGGCCGAGGCAGGGCAGGCGTCCAACCCCGAGCGGCCGCTTCGCTCTCCCGCAGGGTTCCTCACTGCCACTTTTGGGACAGAGCAGGGAGGCAGAGCTTGGCCATGCCGGGGCCTCCCCACCTTCTTCAGCCTCCCCCTACAACACTGCTTTGGGATGTCTTCCCTGCGCTGCAGCTGGTCACGGGCTGACCACGGCTGCTGCCTTGTTTGATGGTTGCTCCTGCAGCCTGCATCATCCTGTTGCCTTTGGCAGGTTCTCCCAAAAACCCTCAGAGATTTTCTGGTCCAGTGTGAGCTCGAGCTCAGCACGGCAGGTTCACCCCACTGCCCCAGCCTCCCGACCACGGCTCTTGAGCCACGGGGCCCTCGAGGCACCCCTAGCACCTCCCTGAATCTGTCCCCATTGGCACCCACAAAAGCTGGGGCATTTAACCCCACTCATGGCTAAAACATCTGACAAAATCCCAAGGCCAACACGAGCAGGGGAACCTAAAGAAAAAGGTTCCACCAGACTGGGCAGCTGGGGAAGCCCTGCAGGATCTCCTCTGTGATCCTGCATCAGACCACTTTCACATGAGAACAGAGCAGGCTTAGTGTGTCAACAAGCCCCAAACACCGAGGGCAGCTGGAAGTCAGATGACATTATTTTTTTTTTTATTTAAAACAAACTTCTTAACCTACAGGAAAGTAAACGTTCTTCTAGGATGGCCAAGAAAACCATGCTGGGATTTTCCAAATGGGCATGACTGACTGTTTATGAGCAGAGGCTTCCAAACGCAGGAATAAATGGCTTGCTCTCAGCAGGTTTTCCTTTCTATATTTACCCTCACCTGAAATGAACACTATTGCACACTGCAACACTTATTCCCTCTGATCAGGGGAGCAGGCAAAGAGACTAACCAGCCACAACACGTCAAATAAATTGTTAATCTGGTGTTTGCATGGGCAGGGGGAGGAGGGAGTCCCCTGGGTTTGGGGCAGGGCCCAGGTCCTGCTTACAATTCCCATCCCAGCTTGGCAGGAGCACTTTGCTTGCCTGCTGCTGCTTCTGGCTGCCAAGAGCTGGAGCTGGGTCCTTCGTGGAACTGATCTGTCAGTTCCCAACAGGTCTCAAGTCCCCTCCCTGCGGCACCTGAGTGTCCCTGATCACAGGCAGCTGGTGGAAAGGGCTGACAGCTGGTGCAAGGACCTGCTCGAGGCTGCACAAGAAGCTTAGAAAAGGCAAGAAAGTGTGCCCAGATCCCAGGAGAATGCTCAGGCATGAGACAACCCTCTCCAATGGGCTGAGCTTCGCAATCCTTGTCCACGAGTCCCAGTTTCCACACTGGGTGTTTCTCTGCCTGTTCTCAAGGTGGGAAGTCCCTACAGATGCAAAGGTGTGGTCCCTCCCAGCGACAGGTCGCCAGCAGGCATGAACCACCCTGCTGGCATACAAATTGGCCATAAAAGACCTAAAAGTTTCTTTGACAAGGGGCTTGGGGGGGCTGAGCCATTGCAAACCAAACCTTACCATGAGGCCAACCACTCAGCTGTAAAATCTCTCCTAATCCCAGCCCTGGGGAAAGGAGAGGACGGGGAAATCACCTGCCTCTCCAGGATGTCACCCACATCACATGGCTCCCTGGGTCATGCTCACACCCACCACCACCTTCAAATCTGGGCTTGACCTCCAGTTTACCTTGAAGTTCACTAACTAATTGTGCCAGCTCTGGCACACCGGCTGAAAAAGGGGTTCACATCGTCCCAGGAAGAATGGGGGACATTAATCTTCGGTGGCAATAGGGGAGGTTGATCAGTCATTAGAGTACACAGGGGCTGAGGACACCCGACAGCCCTCAAAGGGGCCCTTGGATGTGGGCAGCAGGGCTTGCATGTATTCATGCCAGGCAGGACCTGTTTTGTTTTTTTTCCCAGCTCTAACTTTTCACTTCTGAAAAAGTCTGTCCTTGTTGGAATAGCTGAGCAAACCCTTCCCCAGCCAGCCATTCCAAGAGAATTTGTGTTAATCCAGATTAATGAACATAAAGCAATCTAGATAAACCGCATTAAGCCAAAAACACCTTTGAACTTTTTTTTTTTTCACCACAATCCCTACCCAAGCACTGTGTGTGGTTTGGGCCTCCCCATACCTCAGCCTCCCCAGAGCTGAGCTCTGCACCGACCCACAATTAAGTCAGCAAATACAAAGATTACCCAGAGCCAGTGGCACCGGCAGCGACCTGGCACGTGGGGCCCAAAAGCAGTTCCGGGTCCAGAGGGGTGAGATGGCACAAGAATCATGTCCTCAGCTCCAGGCACATCTCCTGGCAATGATGCCTGGGCTCTGGCCAGGCTGCCTACATGGCCGTGAGCCAAACCCCTCCAAGCCTCAGTTTACCCAGCACCAACCCATCTCCTAAATACACAGATGACAGATTGGTCTGAAATGCCCAGAGACCAGGCACTGCCCACAGGTGACTGGACAGGATGGGTAATGGCTTGTCCCCACAGCTCGGACACGTGCACTGTGACTGAGGTGGCAACAGCCAGGTCATGCACATGGGATGTCTCATGGAAAAGGTCACACACCAGTTCAGGAGCAGGGAATTAACAGGTACCATAGTAATCGGTGAAGCATGTGACATGTTACAGGAACATATGCGCCTTGACACCCACGCCAGAGCCATCATGGCAGCAGACACTCAATTCTCCAAAGAACTCCCAACCAAAATCAAACCCAACACCAAGACATCCTCTTACCTGGACAAGGTGGACCACACCCCTTCATGTGCCTGCCAGGATGCCAGGAGCTCCTCAGGATCCAGCTGTCTGCCCATATACTTGCACCAGCATCCAGCACAGGAACAATCCAAACCTTGTCTGGTGCCCCAGGAGCTCCTGCAAAAACAGCTTTCCTAACTGATGGGGCAGAGGAAAACTCCTGGCTCTCCCCTCCACACCCTCCCAAAACACCTGCTAACACTTTCTGCCCCCATTGCCCTCCTCCTTGCAGGCTGATTTCTAACAGCCACAGCTGTGGCTTGTAGGCTCCAAATTTGGAAGCGGGGGCTGTGACACCACCTGGGCTCTGCCTCTCCTCTTGGGCCTGGGTTTGCTATTTTGCAGAGAACCTTCTGTGGCTGCTCAGCAGGGTGGCTCACAGCTTGGGGCACTGTGCTTTGCTCCCAGGTCATTTGGATTGGGATACCCCAGGAAGTTTGCTTTCGGCTGCCTCTGGCCGTGCGTGGGTGTGCAAACAGTGACCAATTTCACTGCTGGTTCGACTCCTTTAAATGGGGACTTTCATATTTGTCAGGCTTGGAAAAACATCACCATCTTTTAAACAAAAAATCCATTTCCTCTTCCATGGGGAAGGTGTTTCTGTTTGCACTGGCAGGCCCTTCCCTGCTGCTGCGCCCAGCACAGTTGTGCCGGCAGGGTTGCAGAAGTGTGGCTGTTCCACTGTGGTGGAACTATGGTGAGTTCCTACTATGGTGAGGATGGTGAGGATGCTCCAGCTGTGGAGCTCTCTCTGCTCCTGCTGGGAAAATGGGAGCCTTCTAGGAAAGCTGAGCCCTCTGTGCCAGGCTGGGTTTGATTTCTTAGGGAAATTGCTTCAAACAGGGCAGAGGATTTGCATGGGCTCTCCATGGCCCCTCATCAATGCCATTTGTGGTGCAGATTTGCAGCTCAGATGGTTCTTTTCCAATGTGATCATCTGGGTTACAAATTTCTGAGATGATAAAAGGGCAAATTGGAAATCTCCCTATGGAGTTTGCTGCCTGACACTCAAGTGCTCACCCCGAAAGACTCAAAATCCCAATTTCCTCTGTTGGGATTTCAGCTAGATGGCTTGGCTAAAATAAA
This sequence comes from Lepidothrix coronata, assembly GCF_001604755.1. Lineage (NCBI taxonomy): Eukaryota > Metazoa > Chordata > Aves > Passeriformes > Pipridae > Lepidothrix > Lepidothrix coronata. The sequence continues at coordinate 319,319 of NW_016690443.1, forward strand.
TGAGATTATTCTAATCAGAGAGATGGATGGAGTTCATTAAAACAGTAGATTAGAAGAACCCACCCTGCCTGTTACCAGTGCTCCTGAGGTCTTCTGCCTTTCTGGCAAGTTAAAGCCACTCAGGAATTAGATTGCTTTGCAGAAATCTGCAGGAAATGCATTAAAAATACATACTGCTATTACAATTCTTCATGTCACCAGTCACTTGGGAGAGGAAACTAATGAAGGGAAAATGCATATATATTTAAATACTTACAATTAACTCCCTTGGGATCAGGATTTATGGGCTGGGAGCAGTGGGCCCTCCTCTGAAACAGAGACAAGAGCAAACTTAAGTCCCCTCAGGAACGGTGAGGAAAATGCTTTTTCCCCACCCTCACCTTTCTCACCTGAAGCTAAGGATCAGAAAAGGGCAGAAACTGGGGCTGGCACTGCACAAAGCTGAACAGGGAGCACTGGGGGAAATTCCTGCGCAGGATTTGGGCCAAACTGGTCCCATGAGGAGCGTTACTGGTTTTGTTTCTCATGACCAGTTGCTTTCCTGCTCACGAGCCATTCCTGTGGCTTTGAGCAGCTGCCCTATACCCTGCCCGGGGGCTCCGTAACCCCCCGGCACCAGCCCCGGCTGCACAGGTGCTGAGGAAATAAATAAAAAAGGAAGTTCTGGGAGGGAGAAGAAAGGCAAATTGTTTACTGACACACAGGGAGCCTCATCCCAGATTTTGTGGTTTTGCCCCTCGTAAAATTTAATCCCAATTTCAGCGAAGTCGAGGGGAGGTTACAGGAGGTGGCCGGAGTCAGGGCCTTCCCTCAGGGCCCGCCAGAAAGGAAAACGGACAAACCCAGATGGACGCGGCGGCGGCTGCACGGCCGGCAGCGCTCCCTGCAGCCTCCCGGCTGCTCCCGCCGCAGCTCCCGGGATGAAGCGCCTGCGACAGCACAGCCGGGATGGCGGGGAACGGGTGGCTGAGACGTGAGAACAGGGACGGAACCCGCGCTGCCCGCGGGTCGCGGCGCCTGGACACGCCTCGCACGGACACGCCTCGCACCAGGGCCACCGCCCCCTCGCTCCCCCCCCCGCCTGCAATGGGAGCGTCCCGCCGCGCCACCTCCGCCCGGCGCCCGGCGCGGCCCATTCGCTGGGCAGGGGGGCGCCGCCTCCCGCGAGTGCGGGGTCCGCGGCCTGGCGGGGGCGGGCGCGGGGCCCCCGGGACGGTGCGACCCGGTGTGACTGGGTGTGACTCCTCGGTGTGACTGCTCGGTGTGACTCGGTGTCCCCAGTGCCACCCCGGTGAGGCGGCGCGGTCGCCGCTCCCGGCCGGCACTAGGGGTCAGCCCCGCGCCGGGGATGGCGGGGCCGGCGGCGGAGGAGCGTCCCCTCACACCCACAGCAGGTGATTTGTCTGAGCACGAACCTGCACGTTTTCACTCAAAAGCTGCTCGGTAATGCTTTTAACCCCCCTTCCTCCGCATTCTTCTCTTACTTTTATCCTGCTTTTGTGCAGCCAGCCCTGCACCAGTTCTCTCCTTGGAGGAGCTACGGACTTACATTTCCATACTGACCGCTGTGCATGAAATTGTCATCAGAGCGACCTGGGACTGCCAGGGATCAGCTTCGTCCACAAAGTCTGTGTGTGTATACACATATCTGTCTATAGATGTGTATATCTACATAGGCTTGGCTTCTCTCTGTAACGTGTGAGAATGGGGAAGGAGGTGGTTCGGGTATGACACTAGAAATAACAAGAAAGTAGGATAGCTCCTGAAATAAGTTGAAGAAGTTGGAGCCTGTTTTATTTATTCAATGCTTTATGATGTACTAAGAAGTTCTTAAATCTGGTGTCAGGTATGACTCACTAGTATGGAAAGATTTAGAGGCTCCAGCTGTGTAAGCTGTGACTATGACAAGAACAAAGCACACTCTGCAGAGGAGCTCCCTCTGAGGTGTCGGTGTTTCAACTGAAGAGCTGTTTAAGTGCCTGACACACTCTCACTCCAAAAACAAGCACTAGCTAGAAAAATGTTCTGTTGGGTCTTCTCTGAGGGCTTGGAGAGTTTCCCTGAAAAGTGCTGTGCTTCTCTCACAGGAGATTTCTGTGCAAAGGTTGATTGACCAATAATTTTCTGTTTTCATACTTTTACTCCCTGGAGGGCAGTGGATTCATTCCTTCCTCAGCCTTTTAATTTTCTTTGATGGACATAATTCTCAAAAAGATTTCCCCAAAGGCCGTTCCCCATTCAGGAAGAGCTGCTGGAAGTTGGGTGCAGGTTTGGATGCGTGATCCACCACAACAGGCAGGAGTCCGGGAATTCTCAGGAAGGTGCTTCTCCCAGACACAGACTGGATTATTTTTCATCACATTCTCTGTGTACCAGGCAGGAGTGGAATCCATTCTCCAGTTTCTCAGATCCTGCCTCAGCTTGTAAAAGTCCACCTAACCAGGGTCAGTGGGAAGTGCCCCTTCGTATGTCAGGATCTGAATAAACCTCTAAACTACAAAAAGTAGTGGCCTTCTTTCCTCAAAAAACCTGCCAGCATTTGAGGGGGAAGGCAAGGGGGCTGTGGAGCTCATTGAACTGCAGTGCAGCTCAGGCCTTTTTAATTCAAGGTGTTAATTCTGCCCTGGGCCTGTAACCTCTGCTGAGGCGTCGGTCCCAGCCAGGGCTGTGGCTGTGAGGGATAAAACTGCACAGTCTTTCAAACCATTAAACCAGCTCCGTGTGTTTCAGAGTCAGCCTGAAAACCTGACTTGCCGAGATATTAGAAATGGAACATACAGTATAAATTTAGCAATCCCTGGCGTATTTAGTATTTTACATCAGCCAGATTTTACTTGACATGAAAATCTGAACTTTAACCTGTATTTAAATGTCTAGATTTCTTGCTCTAATTTTACATAATGAAATGTCCTAGTTCCTGGCAAGCCCCAGGTCTTCGCTGGGTAAATGCTTCAAGCTATGGCTGCTGAAACAGGCCCCTGGAACTACTCACTGCCACGCTGCAAAAAAAGGATCTCGGTGGTTATTGTGAGTACATTCAGGTCCTGACAGTTGCCAGGGCACAGTCCTTGCAGATGTACATTAGTGGGGGTAAAGTCAGCTTTTCTCACACACCATCATGCGGAGAACACACCCACAGTGGCTGCAGACCCTTGTGCTGTCTTTAACAGAACATGTGGATGCAATTTTATGCATAAATTAGTTTGTCTCAATAATATTTGATATTTGGGTCATTATGACTAGCTGCAAAAAAGAGCAGCTTCAACCAAAGCAGCTGCTCAGCCCCCAGTGCTGCCCCCCCTGCATGGCCCCAAACCCCTCTAGGCTGGCACCCACAGGACAAGAACTGGTCTGACACAGACACCCAAGAGACTTGGGTACAACACTGAGGCCACAGACAACAGCACAAACGTGTGTCTAAGGTTGTTTATTAATTCGGTCTGTTCTAAGTTGTACAATTATGAAAACAACAAAACGACTGCTGGAAGCCCAGGAATATTTACAATCTCGCCTTGTTGTAGTGAGGTCAGTCTATGTTGTTGCACAGATTGGTTACGTTTGGTACCACAAGATGTTTAAAATTCAGACAAATTCGAACAGATTAACAATTGTATATACAAGAAATAAAAGGAAATTCAAGTATCAAAATACAGACAGATTAAATAACATTTGTATACAAATCAGCCCCACTGCCATACATCACAATTAGCAAAAATGTCCACATTGCAAACTGAACTTGACTGTCTCTACCCTGTCAGGGAATCCCAGGTTATTCTTCCATGGGTAAGAAAAATGTCTGAGCTGGGTTGACTTAGTGAGAGCAGCACAGGTACTTTCTTTTGGGAAAAAAAAATGCAATTAAGTAATACCAATGCGAGACCTAAAAGGGAGACCTTTGCAACAAGGCAGCGTTGTGAGCGCTGTACCGGCTCCAAACCACAGGTCTGACGGCACGGAACTGATGTGAGCAGAGCTGGGGAAACGCTGCTGCTGGAAACTTATGAGGTGGGTGGAAGGAGCATTAAAGCATTGGCTCCACCTCAGCTGCACACAGAACGGGACGTGTTCTGGTGCTATTTGGCATCTGCTCTGTGTCTCAGCAGCCTCCTGAAGGTACAGAATTCACGACATGTACAGCCTGGAAGGTGCCATATCTTCTCCCTGGGAAGGGGACAGGCGTGTACCCCAAAAAGGTTGCATAATTTCTTCTAAAAAGAACAATCCCAAAGCAAGTTTAAAGTCAGCGGAACAGCTAAGATTAGCGCTGTTTTTTTCTTTGTAAACACAAAATAAAAAAGGATAAAGCATCTTCAATTTGAAAAAAAAAAAAAATCATCCCCTCCTATATAAAAAAAAGACAAAACTCAGCATCTCCGTTTGCCGGCCGTGAGTGAGGGCTCAGCCCACAAACCAAAGTCTGTGAAACACAATCTGTCCTTAAAGAGGGGAACAAGGCCCAGGGCAGCCCCACCTTCTCCCAGGCAGGTAAATACAGCAGATGCAGTTTGATGCAAAGTCATATTCAGCACCAGAAATTTGGGGCACTTTCCTCCAGATACCACAAAACCCTGCAGGGAGGAAGAGCCCGAATACTGTGCAGTGGGTGGGTTAATGTGGCCAGGAGCCAGCAATTGGCACGGCCCAGGGTCAGTCTCCAGCACTGACTCCCTTGAGAGATCCCACCACACTGAACTGCTAAAACAACTGTTCTGTCAGGTGATAAAGGGAGTATCTGGCTAAAGAACGGTTGGATCACTAAAGACAACCACAGGGTTACACGTGGGGCTGGAACGGACCACCAGGGTCACCGAGCCCAGTCCCTGAAGATTGGAGTCTTCATCACCATGTCACCTCCAAGCCAACCTCCAAAAAGCTCACGTGTCAGAAAAGAAACCTCCCAAACAGAGGTTCAATTTGCAATCTCGCCAACGACTTGTTGCCAACACACCAAATATTTACACTTAACACCAGTATGAATTGCAACATGTGCATAACAAGGAATGTTAGGTTTCCTAAATTCATCAGCTTCACCCAAAATCTTCACTTCTCCCTCCCAATCCTTTACAGGTCTGAGCCCTCAGGATCACGGTTTGCTTCTCTCCCAGCCTCACTGTGAGAGAGATTAAAGGAAATCCTGACATACAGCAGCAACTGGAGTTAAACAGGAATTACCTGGGCACAGTGTTCCCGTGCAGCAGCAGGTCCCACAGCCCTGATAAGGCCTGACAAGATCGTAACGGACGCACTGCGCTACATTTTGCATCTGAAGAATTTAAATCACAACTATATTAATATTCTCCCCTGAGGGGAACAGTCTGAAAACACGTCAGTCACAGCCCAAACCGCTGTTAAACACTCTGTAATTCAAAAGAAAAGCAAGCACACAGCACCTTCGAGGTTGTGTCTTTGGGGACACTGGGCTTGCACAGGGCCAAGCCACCCTCAGGCTGATGTGGTTTATCCTCAGGAATGGACTGTTTCAGTGTAATGCCCAAAGTTTAACTCCTTATTTGTTCATCTTCTGAAATTGTTGCACTAATTAAATAATGAGCTAGTATCAAAAAAGTGCTAAATCACAATTGAATATACTTAAAAACCCCCAACCCTTCAGGGCATAACTGCATTTAAAAACAAGACAGGTGCACAGAGGCTGGAGGAGGGAGTCGTCCCCAGGAATTCAATGTGGAAATGGGAAGAAACGGGGTCCTTGCCATAGAAATGTCAAGTATTGCAATGCGACAGTTCAGGGGATAAGGAAGCTTTGTACCATTGGGGATATTGGCCACAACCGCTCTGGGGGGAAAGATCCTTTGCAGACTCTTTTCCTCAAGTTACTTCCATTTGCTACAAAAGCATGGAGTGGCTTGGAGAACAGGATGCAGACTTACCCCGCACGGTTCTCACACGGGAGGAAGCAATATCCAAGAGTTTGACGTTCTCTCCTGTTCACCCAGAGCTGAAGCAGAGTAAGTACCGTCAGAGATGTGCACACCATGCCCCTGCTAAGACTTTCTATCGTACTCCTCGCTGGACTGTGGGATTCTCAGTAAATATTTCGGGTTTTTTCCTCAACAAAAAGCTGCGGTGCTACATTGAAACCGTGAACTGCATTTGCTCTGTGTCATTTCACACGTTAAAAAAGAAACAGGTCGAAAGACGTTTGTCTCAAACTAGAAAAGGCGACATCGCTCTCTGCCTCCAAGTCTCAAGTTTCCTTCGCTAGGAAAGGAGAGAGTGGTTTTCCTCAGCGGGGGCTGAGTCCCTTCCCCCTCTGCTCTGGGAGCCCTCACCGAGCAGCCACGCACCCACTCCAAGGCAGCCGCCTGTGCCAGAGGGAGATGATCTTCATGTCAGCAGCCACTGCGTCCCAGGTCTCTGCCCCGTAACTACATTCCATGGTAGGAGACGGCTGCCTGGAGCTCAGCTTCGCAGAGGCAAACAGAAAGGGAGATAACGGAATGAATTTCCAAGTCATACAAAAACACGTGCTGGGAAAGACGAGGCGAATGGCCCCGGAGATGGGACACGAGAGTGAGGGCTACGGACACACACTGGCAGTGTCGTGGCTTGGGCAGGGCTGCCTGTGATCCCTGCTGGGCTTGGTCACCCTTAGAAAGGCACATGCTCTAGTGACCCAGATTCAGGAAGTGTGGAGGAACCTGCCCTTCCCAGCTGAGAGCAGGGGGAGATGAAAAGCTCAGAGCTCAGACCCTCTGAAGTTGGGCAGACGTGTGGCAACTGCATGGTGAATGCCTACACGTAGAAACTGCACTGCCACCCCCACCAGTGAGGCAGTTTCTCTTTGAGGGATACAGAAACCTTAGGGCACTCTTACAGCTTGGAATTTTGCTGATGGAACCCAAGCCCAGCCTCGAGGAGCACCCGAGGCGCAGCAACGTTCTGTCCACAAGGCCTGGGCTGGCAGGGTGGCACTGCAGCACCTGGGCAGTGCTGGCTCTATATCAGGGGCTCTGTGGCACATGAAATGTATTTACTAGACTGAGCTTTCCTTTTTTTTCCTCCAAGACAGTCCTTTTACTTTTAGTCCTCTTGCTTGGATCCTCACTAGCACAGCCCTCAGTCTGAAGTCAGTTTGCCACTCAGTACCATTAAGTCACAAATGACTTGGGAGATCAAACTCATTCCTGAGAAAGAGCTAAATAAAGACTTTGAAACATCAGATTTGGCCGCAAGTCTGGGGAAATGGAAGCTTCGAGGCAGCAGCTCTAAAGCCCCAGCAAAGCTCGGACAAGCTGCTGCTGCCCTTAACGTGAGGAGCAAATAACCCAGGGCTGCTCCCTGACCTCTCCCTGCTGATGCCAACTGCTGCTTTCGGTGTCCAGCCCACACCTCCCCTCCCCAGCCCGGGGCTAACAGCAACATGTGCCTTTGGAAGCTTAACCACAGGCTGCCCCATGAGAACTACGCCCAGAGCTCACGAGTAGTCTGATGAGTGTAAACAGGAGGACTAAGGGGTGAAGAAAAACCTACAAGGGACTGAAATGCATGCAACCAACCCCCCCCTCATCTCTGAGGGGACAGAGCTCACAGTGGGAACGATCACACCCGGCCCAAACCAGTGCTCCCCCAGCGGAGCAGGATCTGTGCCGGGCTTTGAGGAGCGAGGCTGCGGGCAAGGGTCACCGTGAGAAATGGAGTGCCCGCATGTTATTTGCAGAGAGCATCACAGTGGTTAGTGTCAACTCGACTGGCAGGGAAGGAGAGGTGAGTTCACTGAACAGTATACAGCCGTGGCTCAGTCAGGAAGAGGAGGATCTAGGAGAAGGGAGTGTGTGCACCGCAGAGACAAGAGGTCTCCATCAGTCCAAGGACAAGGTGAGATAGAAAAAAAGGCCTGGGGAGTGTCACATTGCCCCAGGGATTCACAGTGCCAGAGCGAGGGGGAAGACGTGAAAACGGCAGGCGGCTTTCCTGGATCCACATCTCCGACTCCCAGCCTGCCCTCTGCTCCTCCCGCCTCACATTCAGCTACAGCGCGTTACCCTTGTTTCCGAGTAAGGAGATTCACAGTGTTCAGCAGCGATCAGGTACAAAAGCTGTTTAAGTCTACAGTCTCCTAAGTGCTGCTGCCTTGGACGTGGTGCCTACACGGGCTCAGGGCGAGCAGCTGGAGGAAGAGGGAGTTTAGAAGAGCAGACAGATCAGATCGCAAAGGCACGGTTAGACGGGGCGGACGCGGTGTCGGCTTTAGAAGATAGTGGTCTCATACTTAGTGCTGAGGGTCCGCTTGGAGTCCTGCTTGGGGTCCACGACCCAGGAGACACTGGCATGAGACTGGGAGTCTTGGTCCACTTCAGGGGGATCCAGCTAGAAAATACCGAGAAAAGGGCATGTTAGGTCACCCATGCTTCTGGGACAGAACAAGTGGGGATTCAAAGCACAGAGCAACTGCTGCTCTGCCTACTGCCCGTCCCAGAAACGTGGCAAGGAAGCAGCTCTTGCTGGGCAGACATTTGAGTCCTTCACATCTAAAACATGTCTGGCCACGTCAGTCTCAACCCAGCACCCCGAGATGACTTCCTGCATTAGGCTGCAAGTCCCTGTCACCCTTGGTGACAGCTTAACTCATCTCAAACAAGCATGAAAAATGGAGCGCTACAAAAACAGGAGAGAGGGAGACAGCTCCTGGCAGGTGAGCTCCCGTGTGATTTACTCTCCTGACCAAGCACGGCTCTTTCCTTTTGTCCTCCTAAATCAGGGTGCCACAGAGAAGTTACCACCACCAGCAAGAGCAGCAGAGTTAGCTGAGAGCTGCCACACTGCTGAGCAGGAGCAGGTGGGAGCAGCACATCCCTGGGGCTCGTCCGAACCCACGGCACGGGCTGGAACGAGCAGGGGGAGGACAGCAGCGAGGCAGGACACGGGAGCACAGCAGGAGACATGGGGAGTGGGGAGGCAGCCCGGGTCAGTTCGGAAGGGAGGATGGCAGGAAGAAGGGTAAAGACCTTCGCTCCGGGACTAACAGACTGCAGCGGCAGGTAGGAGGGGCGGTGTGTTGTACAGGTGTGACAGTAACAACAGCGGGTGTCGGGAGGGAGCGGCACCTGAGCGGGGGGAGCAAGCAGAACACAGACAAAAGGAGACATTAAAGGAAGGCAGTGGCTTATGGCAGCAGTCCCTGCTCCTCAGCAGCTCCAGTCTTGGCTGGTTTTGGCTACAGAGGAATCTTGTACTGCAAACTGCAGGTCACCTATGGATCTCACTGCGGCTCTGCAGGGTTTGCACATGGAAGCTGTGCTGGACCCAGCAGGGCCCTTAAGCCTCATTCCACCAGGCCATTTCCACCTCTGCCTGCCCTCCCCCTACGGGGGGAAGCCCCAACCCCGCCGCAGGACTGACAGAGGCACAGACCTGCAGTGTCAGCAGCACCTGCACTGACAGGCACCTCAGCCACACCTGGGCTCCCCCCACCACCCAGGGGAGGCGTAAGCGTGTGGTGCCCAAGGGAAAGCCCAGCTCAGACCAGCAGTCGCTCCCTCCCGCACACACGTACCGCAGATTTCCTCATGCCGGCTCGCGGTTTAGGCACTGGTTTGGAAGATTTTGTTTCAATCATTTCTCCTGCTCCAGCACCAAGAGGCTTTGCTCTCTGGGCTTGAAGGGCCAGCTGATAGGCGACTTCGAACGCCTGCCCCAACGTGAGGATGATCTCGTACGTCAGGTTCTTGGAGAGAACACAGAGCACAAAGCCGTCAGGTCACCCTGTGCACAGTCCCCACACCTCCCCCAGGACCTCCTGCCTGCCTCTTAGCCCCACCAGCACCACAGTTCAGCAGCGTAAAGAAAAAAAGCCCAAACATCTCATGCAGCTGATTTTGCCCAAGTATAAAAGCGAATCATGCTTCCACCTTCTCAGTGAGTTAAAAGGTTGTTAAATCAGCCCATTATGCTCACAACATAATTGAGAGCATGTGAGGGGTTTGTGCATGGCACATTCCCCAGAAGGGAAAGCTCCTGCCCTGCTTTATTCAGTGCTGGAGACTGCAGGAACGAAGCCAGACAAATACTGTCCACAGAGGTCCAAAGTAAAGGCATTTGGAGCCAGCACTGTTTTAGGGTAGAAATGGTGAAGGAACCCTAGAAGGGACTAGATACTGGTCTGTGACTCGCTAACAAAGCTGAGAGATAAAACAAGTGGACTGTAAAGGACTGGGAGATGCAATGCAGTAACCCACTCACCACATCCACAGTGCTGAAGACGTGGCAGTAGTGGTGGCTGGTCTGCAGATCCTTGGTGATGTAGGCAAATGTGCAGAGATCCTCGGGGTCCTGAGCAGCACAGGAGATGTTCCGGATCTCGTGCTCAGCAATGACATTCTGCCAGGGTCAACCACAAGCACCTGTCACCCTTCTGGGGATGGCAAATACACCCAGCAAACGGTGGCTGCGGAGTGTGTCCTGGGGGCAGGGAGGGGGAGTCTCCCAGCTGGACCAGTCCCAGCTCCCTCCCATGGCAAGAATAAATGGCAACATGGTCCACAAACAGCTAGTCTGCCAAGCCTTTGGCACTTAGGTAACCATCATCACCTTGGTGCTCCCCCATAGCCTGAGCAGTTCCCCAGGACCAGCTGTGGCTTCTGGAGCCACAAAAAGTGACCTGCAGCCCCCAGGCAGGTGGGACTGCAGGTCTTGTCCCTCCAGACACCAACTCCAAGGCATCTGCAGCTCACCTTGTTGGAGGCGTCGATGAACTTCACCCCTTTGTATGTGATAGACAAGATTATGGTCGGGACCTTCTTCATGTGCTCCGTGGATTTCTTCAGAAACAAGAACATTCAAGTGACCAGCTGTGAATAGATGCTCCCTTCTTCACCCCTGCCCCAGCCCACCCCAGAGACCCCAGGCCCATACAGGCAGGTTTTGGGGGTCTTGGACCAGAAGGAGGAAAGCAAGCTCCCGGTGGAAACAGAAGGGGAGGGATGGGGACCTGAAGTGAACCCAGCCACCCCTTCCCCAGCGAAAACACCCACTCTCCCACTGCACAGACCTTCCAGCTACGGGGAACGGTGCTGGGGAGGGGCAGTTCAGCAGCGACAGCGGCACTGCCTGTTTGGTGGTCTGGGCCCCCACAGGGTTTGGGGAACCACAGCTTCACTGAGATCCCCCATCCCCCAATCCACATCATCCACCACAGGCTGCAAGCGGCCCCAGGGCCTCCGTACCCTCATCTTGGCACAAGCATCCTGTGTAGACTCTGTCCCTCGGAGGTCTTTGATCAACATGGAGCCCAAGTACTGTTTGAAGGAGGGGGAGATGTTAAACCCTGCCAAGGCAATGCCATGGCCCTGCAACTCCACATGCAATGGCCTGACCCCAGAGCCTCTTCATCCTCATCACACCCACAAGCCAAAAGCCACTTACATTGGCCTCGTACCCGCAGGACTCAAAGATGAGCTTCTCGGGCTGGTGCTGCCAGTTTTGGACTGGGGCATATGGGGCAGCCAGGCTGGGGGGGCGCAGGGTCAGCTTGGATTCCCGACGGTCCTCCTGGAAGGAAGAAACATGGATGTGAAGCCACATCAGGTCCAACATGGGTTGAAACAACTCTCAGGAGGGCTCTTTGGGCTGAGGTGATTGAGGTTGGCAATGGCCAAGCCCCCCAGGGGCTGGGTGAAGGCAGCACATGGCAGATGAAAGTGCCAGCTCTGATGGAAGCACGAGCTGCCTGTTTTTGAGGTGAAACCAAGGCATAAAGGAGCTGCTGCCTCTAATGCCTGAGGAAAGCTGAGCCCGACCAGCTCTGCATCACCCTACCTCCTCCCTGGCTCCAGAGAGAGGGCAGCCTGCATAGAGGGCCACTGGGACACACTAAAGCACCCACTGACCTGTGCTTTGTAGCGCTCAGCTCTGGAGTAGGGAGCAACCTCAGTGCCACGGTCGTGTTGCCTCTTGCTGGTGTCCCCGGAGGGCAGCAGGAGATCAGCAGATCTGCCTGTGCAGGAGTCATTCTGGCTCAGGGGCGATGAGGTCTGGGACATCAAGTCCTGGCACTGAAAAGAACAGACACCACAAAGGCTCCCAGTCAGTTTGGGCTGTGCCCCCCATCACTCCCCTCTACACTGCCTGGCACAGGGTGCAGAGAGCAGAGCTAATGGGGTCAGCTCCTGCTCTGGGGGCTCCTGCCTCAGTGCCAGTGATCCCACCCTTTATCTTCTGCACGAGACCCATAATTTGCTCGAGGATGGTTTCAGCCAGGTATGCAGCCCCTTCTGCCCAGCACACCTCTGCCTCTGCGAGCTCATCCCAGGGGCAGGGGACACACTGGGCTGCAGGCAGGGTGTTTACAGAGGAACGGGCTCCCCTAAAGCACTGAGCAAAGCACCCCAGGGTGCTGATGATCAGCCAGCCCAGGAGTGGAGCCCCCGCACAGCTGCAGCCGCATTAGTCCCATTTAGTCCCATTCAACCCACTCGCTTGATTTGCCATTGATGTCCCTCCGCCCCCCGCGCCGGAGCCAGCCTGGATCGCACCAGCTGCAGCGCCAGGAAATGCTGCAAATGGCCCATTCTCTCACCCAGCCTCCCCGGGCAGCATCTCAATCAGCTGAGCTGCACCGAAGGATCCTTCTTCCCCACCAGCCCTGCTGCCTTCAGTCTCATCCATCTCATGGGGATGAGCAGTGGGCAAAGGCACCCTCCCGGTGCAGCACCAATGTGAACCCTCTCTGTTCTCACACCTGAACCTGGTTCCTAAAATATACCATGTGAGCAAGCAGGGCACAGCAGCCCAACTCACTTTGGCTAAGGCTGTTTGTGTTGGGAAGACTTGGGAATGCAGGACAAGAATGCAGAGCTCTGCAGCAGAGCAAGAACAGGATGCTTAGGATGGGGAAACTCTAATCATTCCAATTCCTGCTCCAGGAAGCTGATTTGCAATCACTGTGAGCAGGCAGCAGCACATGCCACCACACTCCTGAGCTCTCAGGGTCACTGAGAGCCCTGTGGCTTTTGCCAAACTCAGTTCTCAGATGCCAGTTTTCAGGAAGAATGGGAACGTGACAGCTCCCTCTCAGACAACTCCCATAACAAGGGCCTGACATCCAAATGCTGCCACTCCTGCAGCAAAAATCAACATCCACACATCTCATTGAGTGCTATTTGGCAGTGACAGCGTGAGCTCTCAGCAGCCCAGCCAGGCCAGGGAGATGGGTTCCGGCTCCCAATGGTGCAATCAAACACCAGGCCCCAGCTGCAGCCCTTCTCCAGATGGGCTGGGTCACTCCTGCCTGCCAAAGACTGCTGCGTGTCTGGCCAGGAAACCAGGGTGAGGAAGTGGGCCCAACATTCCCCTTGGTGCAGGGCAGAGGTGGGGGTGGCACCCTATACCCCTTCAGTGCAGGCACTTGATCCCAAGGAGTGGCCTGACCTTCCCTGTGGGACAGCATCCAGAGGCTGACCTGCAAGGGCTGGGTGTGACCTTCCCCCAGTCGCTGCAATCACAGGGTCACGCCTGCACTGGTATTTGCTGCCTGGGTGGCTGGGGAGGATGAGGTGAGGAGCTGAACAGACACACTGGACACGCCAAGATTTCTCCCAGCACTAACATGCCCTCACAGCCACACGAGCCAGGCAGGGACCACGAGCAGGGACTCACTCTCAGCTGCGAGAACCGCGGCGGCTTGGCCGGGGGCTCCTCGTAGGGCCTGTCTGCCAGCGAGGCGATGATCCTCTTCCGATGGCCCAGCAGGTTCACCTTCAGCACCTGCAGGGACAGACCATGGTCACCGTGGGCTCTCCTGCCCTTGGCACAAAGTGGCTTCGTGAGACAACTCATGGCAGGTCTCAGCCCCAGGGAAGGGGGTAGGACCTTGGTGCCCTGGCCAGAGAGAGGCAACGCTCACGTTTACTATCTCAAGCTCCCAGAGGTTTTTCACAGTGTCAATAGAGCTGTAGCCACTCGAGAGGAAGGACTGGATGTAATCCTGCAGCCCCAGGGAGTCGAGCCATGCAGGAACTGACGGCTGGCTGTTCCCATCACAGCCCAGGGGTTTCAACTGTGAAAGCACAAGAAAGGGGTTAAAAGCTGCAGGGATCCAGAGGGATACGGGGTCAATGAAAATCAGTTTACAGCGCATCTCCACTAGCACTTTACAGTAACAAAATCACTGTATAAACAAGAAATGCTCTTGGGACTGGCAGGAGGAACAGCCACCCTCTCCCCAGCATGGAGCCACCACCATCTGCATAGCCTGGCAGACCAGTATAATCCTCCTCTTCCCTGCTATTCCCAGAACCCTTCCCATAGCCCCTGAGATCCCTCTGCGGCCAGAGACACAGGGACTGGCTTTTGTTTTCCCCTGAGTTCACAGCCATGCTGGGCAAAGCCCTGTCCCTGCTCCATGGAGAGCATCGGTGCTCACCTTCGGGAGGGAACGAGCAGCCTGGAGCAGCTTCCGGCGGTGCTGCGGGTCCCCAATCCCAATGTCCCGAAGGTCCTGGTCTTCCATGACATTACAGCCCTGTGGAGGGGACAGGAGGGAGTGACACGGGAGCAGGGGACAACAGGAGCAACATCAGGTGCAGGAGTAGAGATCAGGTGGTTACAGCACCCTCCTGACCTCACCTCCCAGCATGTCCTGGCAGCAGGAGGAGGAAGGTGCCCAAGGCTGGGAGCTCTGCCCCATATACTGCCCTCAGGCACCCAGAGGGCTGACACAAGCAGGGCTGTGGCACATGGAGCAATGCCCTCCCTTCCCACCCTGCTCTGGGTTCCACTTCGAGCCCTTAGCCCTGGGTCACGGCTTCCAGCCACCTCCCATGGGATGCACAGATGTGTTTATTGCCGTGTAAAACGTCCAGACAAACTCCAGCCCCCTCCATGCCCGAGCAGGAGCCCTTGGCTCTGCTCAACCTCCCTCCACAGCCACAGAGAAACCTGACTTGCCTTCCCTGGGAGCAGGGGAAGGTCAGGTGTCTCCTCCAGCCCCAGGCAGAAGGCAGCCACCCGCTCTGGCAGAGATGCTCCTGTCACCACACATTGCACTGTTAAAGCCAATTTTCTGCCCCCTTCCCCCTGCAGAGCAGGAGCACACAGACTCTGCCCCCATTTAAGAGCCTCCACCCACCACAACCTGATTCCCTGCCCTCATACCTGGGCAGAGCTCAGCAGGAAGCCTGGGCACGTCTCCCCACAGCTGGCAGAGCCACACTGCTGTGTGACCAAAGATTTCAGCTCGAGCCCAAACCCCCTCCCTGGCCCTGCCTCCCTCTGCTCCCCAGAGAGTCCCAGCAGAAGGTCTGTGCTGACAGTGCTTTGCTGTTCCACATTTTGGTTTTTTAAGAGAAACCCAATTAAAGGCGGCTGTGGGGGGGTGGGCCGGCCGGGGTGGGGAGAAGGTGAGGGGCAGGTTGCCAGGCCTCCCCCACACAGAGCAGCAAGTACTTCCTATTCCTTTCCATCCACACGTTTGTGGGATTTCAGATTGTGTGCTTTGCTGAGTGAAACCTGCTTAAATGCAGCAGACAAAGGCAGTGAGCTGCCCACCGAGCAGCCATCCCCACCCCGAGCATGTCCCTGCTCCTGCCTGGTTCGTGAGCCCCTGTTCAGCAGCATCACTCCCACCCCTGCCACGGCCTGGCACAGTGACAGCAGGGCAGGACAGCGGGGCAGGACAGCACATGGCTCTGCCCAGGAGCTGCTTCCCTTGGCCGCAGAAAAGCGTTCAGGGAAACAGGGAATTAATGCCATAGGTAAGAGATGCCCAGGTCACAGGAGAGCTGCCCTGGAGCCCAGACTACAGTCATTTAGCAAACAAGAGCAGGGGTGGTGGGAGGCAGAGGTCTCCACAGCCTGTGGCCATGGCTCCACTGCATCCCTCTCCCTTGGCAGCCTGGATCTGCACACACTCGATTCCTGGAGGGCTGGGGGGCACCACCATGGCAGAGCTTGAGCCAACAGCTGCAGCACAAAGACATTTGTCTGAGAGTTGTTTAAACAGCAGGAGGAGTCAGGACACCAGGGCTCACCTGGGTGGAGATGCTGCACATAACACACCATGCATGGATGGAACCACGTCACAGGAGCTGTTCTGTGCACCCCTCAACTGCACAAAATGAGTAAGAGGCAGACCGATGCTGAAGGCTCCAGGGTGCCCCTTTGGTGCACGAGAGCAGCTCTGTCAGATTGTAAACAAACCCCCTGTGAGTAACACGAGGGGCTGCTGCTGCTGCTGGGGCAGTGACCTCTGGCTGGTGTGCAGCAGCATCCCACCAGAAAGATGGAAACATCCCTCCCCTGTCTCACAAATTTTAAGCTAAAGAGCCACATTTAATGTACATTCCTGTAACAGCAGGAGATTGTGTGCTCGACTCAGGGGAGGAGGGAAGAGATTAAAGGGGATTAACTCCCCTGACAGGCACCTCACCTGGCACTGTTGATGCTGCAGCACTGCTGTAGGGGTTGCCAGAAGGTCCTTGGAGGCAGTGTACGTGAGAGGAATTCATCTCCCAGAGGGAGAGGCTTCAGAAGGGCTTTTTGAAAAGGACAAAGAGGGCTAGAGCAAGTGATGGGATTTCTCCTGTGAGCAGTCTGAAGAGCTACTACTGCCCTGCCTGGGGAAGAGCACAGAGAGGGACTGAAGTCCCCAAGCAGGTTATCATCACACCTTGGGTACCCAAAATATGCAGTTCCTGATGCCTGAGCCTGCTCTCTCTCCCATCCTGCCCATCTTGGTGCCCTGCAGCTCCATCCCTCTGTAGAGAGCCGGGGTTGGGAGCTGGGGAGGCACAGAGACAATGCTGGCAAGGGCAGAGCTCACAGCCAGCCCTTCCCTTCGTGCCACCCGGACAGCAGGAACGGCTGGCAACCAAATGAGCTGTGACAATGGTGATGCGTAATTTTCATGTATAAAAACTAAAAAAGCTTGCTGAGCCTATTTACATTTTCACTCATGCTTAACTTTCCAATGTTGAGCCCTTTGGTGCTAATCCCCTTTAGCACAGCCACACTGCCACATGAGCAGCACAGGGATAGAGGCTCTTGCTCTCCCAGGGTACCAGCACCAGCCCCACAGCAAGGCAGTAGGTGTTCTCCCACCTTTGGCATCTCAAATTCAAGGAAAGCTGCTTGCTATATAGCAAGGATACAAGGTAGTTAAATACTGTGAAGCCTACAGCTTTCTCCAACACTCCTTATTTTTATATGTCACATTAAATTCCCTTGGTGCCAGTCCATATTCCCTGGGTACTTAACAAGGATAGACGAAGCGTAGCAGCTCTGAACAAATCATTTCAGCCCCTGGTGCAGGAGAAATGTCCTTCAAACCCATCCAGATTTCATCTCCCATGAAAAACAATAATCTGCCACTAAAAGAGATAATTAAATGCAAAGACACTGGAGATCTTTTAACCTTTGCCAGCTGTACAGAGGAGCTTAAACCAGACTTTAAACCTGTCTGCACCCAACACACCCTCAGAGCCAAGGGGCAGAGCTGCTCTGCCTGGACCACTGCTGCTTTTTGGTTTTACCCAAAGGTCCCTGTTGGTGCTGCCACAGGTCAGCAGATGCCCTGATGTGGGCACAGACCGGCCCGGGCTCCCACAAGCCCCTCTCTGGGTCCTCTGAGGACGGGCTCAGTGCAGAGAGCAGAGCTCTGGGATGTGCTCTGGCATCAGCCCAGTCCAGGAGCCTCCAGCAGCAGCCTCAGAAATGCCAATTAGAATCAAAATGACTTTCCCAAGACGTGTTTCCAATTTTATTCCTTGTGACAAGTGCTTTTACCTTGCGTGTTCCTCCTGGCTGCCCCAGCTCTGTGGGCTGAGCGGAGCGAGGGTGGCTCAGGGCTGACCTGGGCCAGAGCTCTCACTTTCACCCACCCTGGGGGAGGAAGGGGCATCCACAGCCTCTTCATCCCAACACCTCACCTTGTGCTCTGTCAGGAACCAGCCATGGGCACTTCCTGCACTGCAGGCAGCTTGTGACGGGTTTGTCCCTGGACCACACATCCCTGCACTAATCCAGGTTTCAGTGCAGCACCACGTGCACACATCCATCAGCCTTGGTAGGAAAATCTTTGGCAATTTTTTGTTCCCAGAAGAACTGGGATGATCCATAAAAAAATCCCCCAGAAAGTAGAGGCTGAATTTTTTTCTTGGCAATGGACACAGGAGCACAATTTCCTCCCTGAGCTCATGCACTCAGCTAGGGAAGGGACATGGGGAGCACAACACATGACCCGGGACAGAACTCCTCTGCTCCCGCTGGCAACCCAAACAGCTGAAAGATCAGCTCAGTCAGACATCTGAAACCAGGTAAGGCGAGTCCCATCCCAGCTCCCAGCTGGCACAGAATGGTTGCTAAGTGGTCGGAGGGGCCTTCATTCCCCAACCTGGCCTCCAGCTTCCTCTGAGCCAAACACAGCTCCCTCTGAGCCAAACACAGCTCCCTCTGAGCCAAACACAGCCCCCTCTGTGGAGAGGCACAAACACACACCACCACGAGAGGCACTCCTGGACCCCACCTCTGCCCTCTGCATTGCCCCGAGGGAGGGCAGGGATCTGCCAAGTGACCCATGTCCTCCCCTGGTCTACGCTGGGATGCTGGTGCACCCGACCCCCCAGAGAAAGGAGTTCTTGGAGGAAGGGTCGGCTTTGGTCACGCTTCACCTCTTGCACTGTAATTAAACAGCCCGCGAGGCTCCAAGTTTGTCATTAAAGGAGAAAAGCACAGTCAGAGGTTACCTGGCAGCAGCAGCATCCCCTCCTGCTACTGAGGTGACCCTAAAGCGAGTGTGCCAAAGGCAGCGCTGCCAAAATCTGCCAGATTCCTCCTCCAGCAGGACACTCTGCAGGCATTTAACTACCCAATTTTCAGATGCTGCTTCTTCCCCAGAGCCTGGCGTCTGTCCACGCTCTCATTCCAGCTAAGGAAGAGCCTGAGGCACGGACTGTTCCGTGAGGGAAGCGTGGCCGGGCCAGCAGTGCCGCGGCCCCGACGCCTCGCTCGTGCTGCCATGAGCAGCCCCTGCCTGGGCGGTGGCCCAGGGGAGGACGGGGACCAGGACGGGGACCAGGACGGGGACCAGGACGGGGACCAGGACGGGGACCAGGATGTGTCCGCTATTAAAAGCGACAGATGCAAAACCCAAACACACTCCAAAGGCTCCTGCAAACATCCCAAGCAGAGCTCCAGCTGAAGGCTCTCGGTGCGTACAAAGCTCTTTTTCTTTCTCCCCCTCAGTGCATTTGAGACAATTTGCATCTTGTCTAGGATTCTGCTGTCACTGCTATTGCTCTGCTTTTGGCAACCAAAAGCCTGGATGTGGGAGATGGAGACAAATCCAGCTCAGCACAGACCTGGGTTGATGATCCCACAGCTGGGCCCCACACCCCAATCTCAGAGCCGGGGGACCCCACTTGGTCACATAAATCTGCATTTGTAATTGGCCTCATGATCTGCAGGGTTTGGTGCCTTCCCTTAATGGCATCTGCAGTCTGGGGTAGGTCAGTGAAAACTGGAGGAAAAGATTTGTTTAGTCACGGGCACAACAACGAAGCCTCAGCTCTCCACAGAGCATCGACTGGGGAAGGGGCTCATGCACAAAACCCTACAATAAATCCGAGATTAGCACACAGCCACTTCATTTTTGTTTAATTTTCTTCCCCATGCAGACTGGCAGCGTGACAATGGCAACAGAGGGAATCGGTCATGGTTGTCAGGTCCAGGCGATTTTATTGAGAGAAAAAAAATTAACTGCTACTTTAATGGCTTTTTTTAATGTTTATGGGGCCTGGAGCTACTAATAAATCAAATATAAGTATCCTCTAAATTGCCAGTTCTGGTCCACCCACTTTGCTCCTCAAAATCCACTCCAACCTGGCTGCTCCCCATGGAGTCCATTTCCATCATCCAGGGAGTTTTGGCACAGCTCTGCCATGTTTTCCCAGATCAAAAAACCTCCTCAAGCCCCAGATCCCTGCATGTCTCCACTCTTACCATTCTCTTCCAGAGACACCCCAAACACCCATACCATGGTGGATAAAGCACAGTCCTTGGGAACCTCCCAAGGATCAGCTGGAACCCACCAGGGAGCTGCCAAACAAAATTCATTTCCTTGTAGAAGCAATTCCCACTCAGGGCTTGGCAGAGGCCCTCACCCGAGGGTCCAACTCCACTCCTACGGGCTCGTCCAGGGCGGCACAATCAGCCTGGGGACCCAGACACGCATTCCCGGGGGCTGCAGCAGTGACACACAGACAATACTGTGTAACGTGGCTGCTGCCCCACGTCACAAAAACAAATGAAAGCCGTTTTGGTGGTGTACCTCCAGCTGGTGTGAACCAGGCCAGGCACTCCTTGGACCGACCACGATCCCTGCAGGGCAGCCTGGCCAGGAGCCGGCAGGGCAGGGCTTCCTTACCCCCACCGGCTCCGGTGAGCTCAGGACAAAGCTGTTCATGGGTTTGGGAGGACCAAATCCAGAACCAGCCACCCAAGAGCCTCTGCCTGGCTGGGGAGAGCCTGACACCAGCCCAAGCACGAGCTGCAGGGGGCTCACCTGGCCCTGCACTAATTGCCTCCACCAGCTGCAGCCATGCCACGTTCTCGCTGCATTTCACCGGGAGCAGACACAGTAAAACCTTCTTAGGGGTCTCTGGTGGGTTCCTGATCCTCCCAGATCATTCCTGGGTGCAAACAGCGACTGGAACATGTCAGTTCAGTTTTCCCTGGATGGCTACTATAAAATGACAAGTTCTATATGAAAACAGAAAGAGGCTCTGGGGCACACACACTCCCAGAGCACGCCCAAAGCCTGGCTGCTGCCCAGGGGAGCAGCAGCTGCGCGCCAAGCTGGGCCCTTCAGGAGTGGATCAGGCAAAGCTGAGTGACTGAGGACACAGGAGCCACCACGACCTCCAGTGGGGCAGATACCAGGTGAGAATGAAGATCATGCAGATGTGAGTCCACATCCAAATCCCAGGGATCTGCAGAGCAGAGGAGACCTGGCTCCGTGCACACCCTGTCCCTGGGCAGCAGGGGCTCTTCTCAGCCTGGGCAGACACGAGCAGCCCTGAGATCTGCTCACACCCAGCCAAGGTGAGTCAACCTGAGCCAAGGCCTCAGCTCTGTATTCATCCTCATTTTCCCGTGCACACAGAGGGGCAAAGAGAAAGGAAAGGCTCTTCTGTTAGGGAACACCACTGCAGGATAATGTAACATGGCACTGAATTGCTTTGAATCAAATTAATGTCAGTACTTTAAATTATTTGCGAATACGCCCTTCTTCCAACACCATCATTTTCCACCACTTCTCCCCAATTATAAAAAAATAAATAACCCCCCCACCAGAGGAGCCCAGGGCACTACATGCAGAGAACAGATTTCCCTTTCTGACGCTGTCTCATTGAATCAGCATTAGCTGCTTTCCACACACTCCATGGGAATCCAGGCTTGAACAATAAAAAAAAGCCATAAAAAATGGTTTATATTCTCTTTTACCTGCCCATTTGTGAATCAAAATACCTTTGGACTGAATAAAAAGTTCAACTCCAGAACACTGGTACAGCTGCCAGAGCACACGGGGCTTGCCCTTCTCAGATGTCAGCCTGGAAACTGTCGGGGGCAGCAGCAACTATCCCGTGCCCCAAGGGAAGGGAAAAGCTTTTGCAAACATCTCAGACACATTTATAGGATCTGTGGGATCACAAAACACTGTGTGAGGGAGCAGGTAATGGCATTCCCCTCCCCATTTCTGTGGGGAAATTCTACCATCAATTACTGCAATTCCTTCTCATTACAGTGGCCACGTCCCTTCCCTCTCATGAAGGGCAGAGTCCAGCCTGGCCTTTCCCCGGCCACTCCCTGTTTGCTTGCAAGGACCAGGAATGCACTGGGCATCCCAAAGCTCATTTCCTATGGAATTCCCACATGGAGCATCTGCAGCAGATGCACTGTTGACCACAGCTGACAAAACGGGGCCAAGCTCCAGGAGCAGCAGAAACCCTCTTGGTCCATATTCCTGTGATATTTTTTCTGCTCTCCTGCTCCCTGGCTCATTACCGGCCAAGGACAATTAAGTCCATTTACTGTGCACTTTTCTGGATGACACTTCTCACTCACTGGTGCAGTTTTGTGATATTACCTTTCATTTCCCTCCTCTGGTGAGGGATGAGGCAATGGGGCTCCTGGAACTTGGCTCACACTCCGGGGCCACATTCCTCCACGTGGAAGGCAGCGGCGCTGTTCCTCCTCGGTGGTGGTGGGATATTCCTGGTTCACTGGAGCTGTTCACATTTGGCAGGCAGCTCTGCTGAGGATTTTATCCTACTTGCAGAGCTGTATTTTTGCTAAGTCAAGGACAGCACAGCCACTGGCAGCAGCTTTGGCTCAGTTGTGTTCACCCACCGCACAAATAAACCTTCCCCTCTAATGAAGGAATCCCAGCGGGCTGCAGAGTATAGAAGACTTGGAAGCGCCATCTCCACTTGAGCTCCTCCTAATCCCAGCTGCCTGTACAGGCTGCTGCCCAATTCCAGCTCCATATGAAAAGCAGCAGCTGAGTGTCCCAGTGTGATTGCCCCGTGGCAGTGGTGCTGCCTGTGAAGGTCACTCAGCAACCCAGAGGGCAAGAAGCTGCTGCCCTGGACAGTGGGGTTTGTGCTTGAGAGCAACAGAATAATAGGGAAAGCCTCTTCTTTGCCTTGCCCATAAACATAGCAAAGCTACTGCAGGCAACTTGAAGGGAGTAGAAGAATTTCTGCAGACACAGAGATGTGGTCCAATGTGCAGATGTGGAAAGAGAACTCAAGTCTTTTGGAAAACTAAGCTACTTAAATTTATCTTTTATCATCCCTTTCTTCCCTCAACCAAGCTGAAAGGTTACACAATCTGAGATCCATGTAGACCTCGGTCCCTTCCAGAAACACGTACGTGGGTGAAGGCATCACGTCACATCAATGTCTAAATAATCCTGCTGACTTGTGCAAGTAATACCCACCCCTGAGTGAAGCCAACGCTAGACCAAGATCAGCTTTGTCCCAAATGCAGAGCTGGAATTCCCGGGAGCAGAGAGGCCTCCACTGGACCTTGCCAGCTCACCCTGGCTCCAACACACCGCACCCTCCCCTTTCACAGCCCAGCCTGGGAGACGCTCACGGTTCCCAGTCACTGCAAACCTGTAGGAGCTGCAGGAACCCAGAGCCCCCCTCAGCTGTTGGTGCACAGCAGACCCCGAGGAGCAGGACCCTCACTCCCTCCCCGCAGTCCACCCGAGGTGCAGCCTGCCCAGAGTCATCACCAGCGACAGTGCTGGCGTGTGGCCAGAGCTAATCCCCTAATCCCCAATCCCTGGAGCTCTGAAAATAACGGAAGTGTTATTCTTGGAAACAATGTCTGTTTCCGCCTTCCTACATTAATGTCTAATTAAGAAGCCCAATATATTTACAGAGCACTTCTCAGACTCCCTTTACACACGGTGTGTTCATGAATCATTTCCCTACCTGGTGGTAAAGGTTCTTGTAACACAGGGTGCAAATTAACACAGGAGCCAGTTGAAAACACCCAGGGATTCAGGAATCCCTGAAACCAGAACCGGCTGAAGTACAGGCTACCAGAGCACTGAGCAGCACCAGCAAGGCCAGCACCCTCAGTCTGTGTCTCTCGCAACCCTGCCCCATTCCTGGGGCAGACAGGGCACTTTAAACACCTCTTTCTCTAGGGAAGAACAGCACCAAGCACCTGGTGCCAGCACACACTGGCTCTCACTGTCCCCACTGCGGTGACAGGACACACTCCTCGTGTCTGCTCTTACTCCTCTTCTGAGTTGTAATCTACTACAGGCTGAGTATCTTCCTCGGTACATTAAAGGGCTCTTTCAGGACACTGCCCTGCTCTGCAGCTGCACGACCTCTGCACATCAAACACTTTGCTCCTGCAAAGCTTCTTGTTTGCCCCCAAATGGCACCTGGGGACCCTGGAGCAAAAGGAGCATCCTGGCGCCTGGAATACCCTGCAGCTCTACGAGCAGGGAGCAATGCAAAGCAAAATCCTGCACAGAAAACAACTGTTACCCTATCAAAGGACTCCAACTTCCTAATTTTGGCTACTAAAATGTAATTAGCCTCACAGCCCATCTGGCGATTTTCAAACCATTACCTGGCGTTCTTTGGACCTTGAAATATTGAACACAGTGAGGCCCTAAGAGGGACTAATCCTCTTATAGAAACTGTTTAACTGCAGGAAAGCAATGCCACTTAGTTTGGAATATTCTTTGTTAGCCACTGGAAGGGGCAGGTAAGACAGAAATAGTTGTGTGAAGAGGACTGAGCAGCCTGACAGGCGTCCAGCGCCTCGGGCACTCAGTGCTCCTGGTCTGCCCAGCTTCAGTGGTCACTGCAATTTTAATAGTTCATCCAAGAACATCAAAATCACCAGTAGAACCAAATTAAATACTTGTTCCTCACTCGTGCTGTATCTGACGGTTTTACTTCCCCAACACCAGAAACTGAAGGCAAGGAACATCACAGAGGAAAAAATTCTGAATAATTTTACTTTCCTACTGGGCTGACATATTAGCTTGGAGTTCCCAGGGCTGGGATGAATGGATTTAAAGCCAGGCTTGGCACGGGTGCTGGAGTCAACTCCCTAGGAAAAGGGATAAGCGGTAAAATGGAAATCAGCAGGGGTTTGCAGGAAATCTTTGTGAAATTATTTGACCTTTTACCTTTGAGAGGAATGAGCAAGGAGTGTCCCATTCCCTGAATCTAGCTGTAGCCAATTGCTGCACTGGGAGCAGCCACTCAGCACTGGACAGGGAAGAAAAACATCCAGCCATGACAAAAGCTAATCCTATCACGTACCCAACACCACCACACAGGAACCTTTGCTAGTGAAGTTCTGAGCTCAGTGAGGTCCATCACCCCGGCCAGGCAGGGGAGCAGCATTTTATCTGCCACTGCTGGGTGAGAGCAGCCACCAACCCCATAATGGTCACAGATCCATCAGCAGGGCATCCCAAAAGGATCTACAGGGTTATTTCATTTAAATTTGTTGAACCACCTCCAGAGCACCCCAGAAGTCATGTCAGACTGCCCCAGCACACCCAGGGACCCTCGCATGGAGCTGAATGTCCTACACAAAGCACAGTGAAGCCAGGAGTGCACT
The DNA here is from genome assembly GCF_001604755.1 of Lepidothrix coronata. Lineage (NCBI taxonomy): Eukaryota > Metazoa > Chordata > Aves > Passeriformes > Pipridae > Lepidothrix > Lepidothrix coronata. Next base: position 344,438 of record NW_016690443.1, read on the forward strand.
GGGGGTTGGGACCAGCCTGGTGGGACACTGGGGGAAAAACCACAGCAAACGACAGCTCTGGGGGGAACGCTGACCCTGCCAGATGAAGGGACCAGCTGCTTGCTGGAGATACATCTGGATAGATCCCACGACATTTATCCTGTTGGTTGGGTCATTTTTTAAAGCTTATTTACACCCTACCCCGAAGTAGCCCAACAGACACTGCTCAGGTGTGTGCTTCCTCGCACTCCATCCATGCCCCTTCCTGGCTTCCTGTCTCTCTCCACCTGCCTCCCCTGCCCTCCCCACCGCTGATGGCCACTGTGTGTTCCCAAAGCCCCTCACATCCTCCTGGTGTCACCTCTCCGCACCATCCCCAGTACCAGAGGGATCCCCACCGTTCCAAGGCAGGATGCAACATTAACCAGAACGACTTTTCCAAAGGTTTACATCCATTTTTTGTTATTTACCAAACTTAGAGTCCACATCTAAAGCACTTCTTTAAGCCATGCAAGGAGAACTCTCCTACAGGACCAAGATTTTCCATCTTTGCACTTCAGCATTCCACACGAATTCTCAGATTTTTACACAATGCGGCTTCAAGTTTATAGACCCTGGTTATTAGAAACCCTCATCACTGAGCACTACTGTGTCGTCATTAGGTTTCAGAGCCAACAGTGTCAATGTAATTAGGTACAGTTCATTAACATCCTGCCTGCATGCTAAGAGCAAGTACAGTTCCAGCAAGAAGTCTGCTGCCTCCTTCACAGCCCAGGGCACAGACTGTTCAGGGACTCCTTCAAAACACCAGTGAATTTCAGTTCACATTTCTGGAGCAAATCAAATAGTACATATTTAGGGGGCAGATTAAGTAAAACTTTCTATGAAAATTCCAGTGAAAAAGCAGTAACACCTGAAATAAATGTGAAGACCCAACACAACCCTCATCTATTCCTTCTGTCAAACCTTTTACACCCCCCACGACCATTGTGCCGGGCAGCAGAACCGGCTCTGCTTGGCACCGACACGGGGCGCCGGTAACGAGGGAAGCTTTGGCCAACCCGCTCCTCGGAGCCCGGGGTCCCTCCTGGGCACTCACCAGGAAGCGAACATCATCGAAGCCGTTCAGGAGCAGCTTGCTCTCGTACTGCTGCAGGCCGATGGACTCCAGCCACTCCCCGACGCTCTGCTCCAGCATCCGCGAACCTGACGAGAGAGGAATCGGCAGCCGCTTGAACAGGGAGAAACCGTTCAGGCGGTAGCAGCGGCACTCTGAGGAGGACAGATGGCATTGCCACATCATAGTCATTACCATAAAGAAACTCAAAAAATTATGCTCAGAGTACAACAAATCAGCTGGCAGACAATTGCTCTTGTGTGCACAGACCATGGACAACAAGCTTCCAGTGCCTCCGTGGGCTCCGGGTGCAACCTGTACCGCAGTTCACACTCAGAAAAGAAACTCCTCGCCCGGGCAGAGGTTCAGAAGCACTGCTGGGGCGCTGAGATCACAGGCACTGCTGACAGGGCTCCTGAGTTCCTCGCCAGACAAACACATGAAGCCCAACCCCACGGGAATGCGGATCCACTCCTTGGCTCAGCAGAAGGGGGCGGGAGGAGAACAGCGAACTTCCACCCGAGGCATTCCCAGGCAGTTGCAGGTGCGAGGGAAGGGAGCGGAGCCACTTCTGAACGCACAGAGCTGTTCCAGTCCTCTCATCCGTGCACCTCCAGATGCACCCCCTGCTCAGCAGGGAGCGCAGAGCAGCCTGAGAGAAAACAGCTTCGTGCAGCCGAGCCAGCACAGACACGGCGGACGCTCGGAACAGCAGCAGGAGCTCAGGCTGTCCGCGGGAAGACACGCAAGACAAAGGAAGCACAGACTGCAGCAGCGGAGAGAAAGGGCTTGTGCTCTTCCTTCCCAGCAGTCCTGAGAGAGGCAAACCATGGCAGGGGCTTTGTCTCGCCGTTAGCGTGTCATGAGGATCCCGAGCACGAGTCCGGGAGCCCTGGCACTGTCATTCTACCAGTGCCCCAGCGGGGTGGCATTCCAGCACACTGCCCGGACCGGACTGGCTGCCCCGGGGAGCCCGGCCCTGCTGCTGCACCGCAGGACAGCGCAGTCGGGACCGTTCTCACCCGACACCGCCGGCCCTGCCAGGCGTTGGGTGCACACCTGGATTTGACCTTCCTTCATTTTCTTCAGCCCCGCGCAGCCGCCGCATCGAGCCTCTTGCTCAGACAAGGAGCAGCTCTGCAGGAGGAGGCATTTCAGTTCCCTGCTTCCAAACCACATCAAAACAAAAGCAAGCAAATGCAAGCACACTCTCTCCTCTTGCTGCAGCAGCTCAAGTCCGAGCCATGCCCTGCCACCTCCCCTCAGCCTCTGATAAAGGAAGATTCCTCCCAGCACCTACGGAAGCCGTATGGACGAGCTCTCCCTTCCTTCACCCTTGGGATGAGTCCAGTGACTTGTTACTCTCCTCTAGAAAAGCTCAAGACCTTAAATATGAGAAAAAAAGTTCAGAGCTCTCCTTTTCATCAGGGAATTTGCTATGCAAGACAGGCAGATTTTCAGGCTCCCTGGCACATCTGTTTCCACCGTGGATGCAAAGAAAAGGATGATCAGGAGACCCCAGTTTGCTTCCTTTGAACCTTCTGGTCAGCTGAAGCGGTTTGGTACCTTCCAGCCATCCCTCCCCGCTCTGCTGCAATGGCTGCACACACAGAGCTCACGGTGTCATCTGCAGATTCTTGGGGTGATTCCTGCTGTCTGCTCCACGGGATTGCTGCTCTGCCCAGGGAGCTGTTGGGCAGCGCCGGCCGGTCCTTCCAGCCAGCGTACGAGCAGTGCCGAGATCACAAAAGGCTTCTGCCCCCCCTCCCCTGACCCAGCCTGTGCACCGGGGCACCAACTAAACCCGGACTGTGTCCCCCGGGCTCCCGGCTCCCCCGGGCTCCATCCTCCCCTCCGCCGGTCCCTGCGCTCCGCCAGCGGTTGCGGCGGCTTTGTCTGAGCCGGCGAGCCCCGCGCTGCCCGTCCCTCCCTTCTCCTCATCCTCTCACCCCTCCCAGCGCTCCCACCCGCCGCGCCAGCCGGGAGGGAGGCAGCAGCTCCCTAACTCTCCAGTGGAAATCACTGACTCCTCAATATTTACTGGATGATGGATGACATGGCTTGGGGTTTTCAAAAAATGATGTCACAGGTCTGCTCTGACAGTTCCAAGTGATTTGTGGCTGGCTCAGAATTCATTTATCAAGAGAGAGGTGAGGAACTGCCTGGTGCCTACCACAGCATTCCTGGGAGCAGTCAGGGTATTGGCAGGAGGAATGAAACCACAGCAGCTCCTTTCCCTCAGCTCCTGAATTTAATTTTAAAAATTATTTACTCTGTTCAGCCTTTCATGTGCTCAAAAATGTATTTCTGCTTTTAAGAGGGAAACCTACAGTGACACAAGTACAGGTTTTCTGTTTATAAAACTGCTTCAAGTCATCACAGAATGAATGGGGGGAGGTATTTAGAGGGAGGGAATCGAGGGGTTTCCTCTAAAAAGGAAAAGAGGATAACAGATGCCCAAAACATCCTAGGCTGAAAATAAAAAAGCCCCAAATACACTGGGTGTTCAGCTGTTCATGTGTTACGAGGATGACACAAGAACAAAAGAATCCCAGTCCCTGTGCCCCTTGTCAAGAGCCTGATCACAACTTGTGACTGAAACAAACTCCCATTTCTCAGCTCCATCCTGACCAACATCACCATTTGCTCATGGACACTGGGTGCAGAGAGACACAAACGTCTGTTCCAAGGCCAAGAACTCCTCTAAGGCAAAGGGCAGGTGGAGTCTGGTACCCCTAAAGCGATGGTGTTCCTTGATTGCCCAAGCTCTGAGAAGCCCTTGCCAGCCCTTACCCACTGCTTTCCTCAGACATGAGGCAGTAACTGCTTGTACAAACAGGCTCCAAACACACTTATCCCCACAGTAACTGCCAGCAAGGCATTTCACCCTTCCAGACCCCAAAGTAGTCAGGAGCCCAAATATCCTCAAATCTCACCCATTTTTGAGGATGAGAGCATTTGGGAAGTTCCCTGCAGCTCCCTGCACATTTGCCATGACCCAAATTGTTACGACCCCACGAGCCCCTGGGAGCTCCCTGGGTCCCGTCAGCCCCACAGCAAGGGCTGGCAGAGCTCTGCCCGCTCCAGGGAAGGAGGGACAAACAGGAGTGTGCCCAGCAGGCAATCTGCACACAAGGGATCCCAAACTGAGCGTGGCAGGGCACAGCCTGTGGGAACACCCCCAGCTCCAGGACACAGCAGCTCCAGGCTGTCCATATCACTGAGAGCAGATCTGTGGGAGCACTGGCTCCTCCTCTCCCCTCCATGTCAGTCCCTTCCCTGGCACTATTGATCCATCAAGCCTGGACCACAGCCTGAGCCCAAACACACACAGCACTTCGACTCCTCTGCAAAGCCACCTGACCCCGGAATACGGAGCCCGAACAAGGTTATTGCACTGGGAACACACAGTGCCTTCCTCTTCACCTGAGCAAAAACCTGAGTGACAAATGGATGCGAGGTGAGCTCTGTCGCAGCCCGTGTGAGCCGCCTGTGCGGATCCGCATTAGCATCTCATCAGGAGGAGCTGCTGCCCACCCGGAGCCGTTCTGCGGCAGCAGTCTGGAGGTGAAGGATTTAAAAGGACAGAATCCCTTGTGGTGGCAGCTCTCCAGCAAGCTCAAGTTCTGCGTTTGCTCAGGATTTAAAGGCAGAGAAAGGAATTCACGCTTTAAGTACAGAGGGAAGCACGTGTCCTCCAAGAGCCTCATTCAGTGAGTATTGATACCTACAGGGGCCTTTAGGAATGCCCAGGATAACCCTCACTGAGGCACTTGGCAGATTAACCACATCTGAAGGGCACGGACTCCGTGGGACCTGCAATGACCTGCCACTAGCATGACCCAGCCCTGCTCAGCACAGCTACTGCCCTCACAGAAGGAGCCAGGAGGACAATCCTGCAGCTGCATTCTGTAAAATTAAATGAATCTTCCTGGAGAGCATTGAATTAAAATTCCCGGCAGCAGCACTGAGCATCACATGGGAAGCCCAGGTCTGCTCCTCCTGTGCCAGAGCCTTCCTCTCCCTCCCAGAGTCAAAGCAGATTAAAGAGATCAGCACTTTGTTTGTGTGCAGAGCACTGCCAGGACAGGTGGACACACGCTGAGTACACACCTGAGATCCTCTGCTGCTCCTGGGAAAAGTCAATGCCTTCACCAATGGAACTCATGATCTTCTCAATCTGGAAATAAAAAAAGCACATGCTGCATTACTCATAAATCAGAAAAAGGTAAAGGCAGCCTGGGATTTCACTGCCACATGACAGCCAAAGAAATTCAGGGAAGGATGTTAAGATACCTCTGAACCAGAAGAGGTACCCTGGACACTTTGCCTGGGAAAGTCCTCATCAGGATGGATGGCTCAGAGGGATTTTCAGAAGTTGGTGCTCTGTAGAGCCTTCCCTTCCACAACTTGCCAGAGCCTGGAAATAAGCAGCTCCAACAAAACCATCCCTCTGGAGCAGAGCACTAGGGGTGAGGAAGGAGCCCCAGACTCCTCAGCTCACACCATCTGAGCATGCAGCCCCTGTGCAGCAGGGAAGCTGCAGGAATGCCGTCACCACCTCCCTCCCAGAGAGCAGACTGGGAGCTCAGCTTCCCTGGACTCTGCATTTTGTTGGCTGTTTTTGTCTTGCCTTGGGTTTATTTTTTAAATCACCATGTTTCCCAACCCTATGCGTGGAGCTATGCTCCCACCACTCCCACAAGAGCAGATGCTTCCAAAAAGTTTGAAAACAGATTGTTTGCAACAGCAGCACCACGGGGAAAACGCCTGAAGGACCCAGGAGAGGGAGCAGGAGACAGCTCCATCCCCGACTGAGGGGATCCACAGTCCATGGCTCCAGGCAAACCTCCTGCAATGAGGAAAAAAGGTACAGACTATGCTGAGATGGGCCTGAGTCCCCTTAAGAGCTGCATGGAAACAGCTGCATTTGCCACACATGTGAAAAAATAAATTAATGCAAGTTGCAATTTCCATAGAAATTTCAGGAGACTTCCTTAAATGAGAAACTTTTCACACAGTTCTTGAGCAGAATTTGTAAATCAAGGTTTCCAGTGCAATGCAGTGGATGGAGAACTGACAGTTACCAGTTTAGTTCTGCAGGAGGAAAGACCTGACAAACTGCACTTCAGTTGGTCAATTCAGACCCTTCAACACCCTCAGCTCCGAACCCCACTGTTTTCCAAAGAGCAACGAGACACTCGAGAGGCTTGGGCCTGGTTGCTGACTCCAGTCTTCAGTCTATAACTGAGCAGAAAATTAAACAAAATAAAAGAAAAAAAAGCACCTCTAGTGAGATTCCCAAACAGAAATCTCCCAAGCAAATACCCCTGCGAGGCTCTTCCAATGTGCAGTGACACATCGACTGGCCACAGAGTGGGGGAATAAACCTCAATTCCTAAAGGACTTTTTTTTCCCCTCATCCTTTAAGGACAGATTTGGGGAAGGAGTCCAAGTTTCTCTGGACTTCACCCCTGGCTGCCTCTGGCCTGGATCCCAGTGCGATGCTCCGCTCGGGTGCAGCACGAGCCCCAAACCTGCTCCTGGGGCTGGGGTCACAGTCAGGGGCAGCCTGGAGCTGACCTCTGCTAGAGATTTGGTGAAACAAAGAAAAAACCTCTTAAAAGGCTCCTGCCAAGGCAGATCTCCATAAAGCCCTTCCTGCCTGCGGGGAGCAGCGGGCAGTGCACTTGCAGCATTAAATCTCACCAGGGAGAAGGCACTCGTGTGAGCTGGAACAGGGCCAGTAAGGATGTGGATCCCCACCCCTGGAAAACCATAAGGACAAGCACCTCTACTGGGCTTGAAACACAGCTAATGTCCATTTACTGGGAGATTAGAAAAACAGCCTGGGAAAAAATAATCAGAATCCAAACATGTATGGCAGAAAAGGGAAGTACGACCTAAAAAGAAATTCCAGTTAAAGATGGGTTTTGGAATGAATGCACACAAGGGTCCCGCCCTGTCTTAAAAGCAAAAAACAGTCCTTGCTCCTCTGCCCCTGGACACAGCCAGGACTAAAATGTGATCTTTGCTGAAACTGCTGGGAGACACCTGAGCTCTGCAGGGCTCATTTCAGCAAGAACCACCAAAGCAGATGGTTTTGCCTCCCTGAAGCAGCAAATGCTCCCCAGCAAAACCTTCAAATTTCACAGTGCCCTCAGGTACCATCAGGGCATTGTGGTCATGCAGGACTGGAAGGAAATAAAGTGATGGTGCAGAACCAGGGCTCTGGTACTGGCTGTTCTATTCCTTCCCATGGACAGACACTGAACAGGCTGCAGAGGATTTCTGGGACACTGCTGCAATCCTGAGCACTTGCTGCACAGTTTGGGTCTTGAGGTCAATTCAGTTCAAGCTCCAGAACTGAATTCAATTCAGTTCAAGCTCCAGAAGTTTAAGGACGTTAAGCTTTGCAGATTGGTGTCCATCAGCTTCAGGACAAGGTACATTTCTGAGCTGGAGCTGCTCTTGTACCTTGTCTGGGAATCTCTAGCTGGATTCAAGTTGCAAATTAACTCCAAGTGCCAGCCAAGTTCCCTTGTTTACTTTGTGCTGTCCTTTCCTAATTCAGGAGAGACTTGATGCTGCCCAGGCTCAGCCCCTGGCACTGCCAGTCCCAACACCACCATGAGGACTTGCAGGTGCTTCTGCAGCACTGAAACACCCACGATCTTTTCCTCAAAAGCAGGGAACTGCCTTGTGCTATATAAAACTGAATGGAAATTAAATAATCACGTGGCAGAGCATTACCTTTCACAGCCCTCCTTTGCCAAGGATCAGTCACGGTTACACACAGTCACAACTATTACCATTAATGCAGAGGGAAATCCTGCCTCATGCCCTCAGCTCTCCACGAAAAGCAAACACCTCAAACACAGTCACCCTGAAACACAGGTTTATGGCTGACCAGCTTAATTTAACTCTTAGGAGGCTGCAAAGAGAAAAATGAGGGGAAGGACAAACCTAGAGAGGGAACCAATGCTTTAGAGCATCCCTGTCCTCTGCAGCCTTTCCTCACCTGCACTCCAGCACTCAGATGGGGCTGAACAGAAGATACCTTGGAAATAGCCTACACTACAGTTTTTTAGGTTGTTCTTTCCCACTGGTGAATTATTAAAATACAAAAATACCATGTTTAAATATAGCACTGCAGCTCAGACTTAGTTGTAGCCTGAACACTCAGTTCTGATTTGTTTTGGCTTAACCTGTGTTTTTCCACTGAAGCACCAAATGCCCGTCCCTGGTTGTGCTTGGTGCTGTGGGGTGAGTTTGGGGTGGGGATTTAATTATTTATTTGTTTTCACACCCATAGAAATAAAAATGCAAAATGCTTTTGCCTCCTAAATTAATACTACCAAGAGGGGCAGGTAGCTCTATGCTGGGAAAGTGTTTTGGCCAATGAGCCCTGAAACCCCACCAGGAAAGGAGACAAAGTCCTGCAGAGCTGAAGTATTCAGGGAGAAGGAAAGGCTGCAAGGATGGGGAATCATTAAAGTCAAACCAGGGATACAACAGGAAGGAGCTGCAGAGCAGTTACCAGGATTGAAACTCTTGGATGTATTTTCATATTTGCCTACGTTTTGCTGAAAAATAAAAGTGCCCTGACATAAGGAGGAGGGTGAGGCCCAGAGTCCCCGAGGCCAGGGAAGGGGTGAGCTCTTCATGCAGGCAGGCGGCCACGGAAACATAGCAACTGGCCAGTGAGTCCAAAACAGAGCTTTACTCAAAACCAACTGTCCTGAGCAGAGTTCTATTAAAGGAGGAAGAGGCATTTGTTTGCAGAAGGACAGTGAGGCCAAGCCAGCCTGGAGGACACGTGGCATGCCAAGGTCTGTCCCACTGCAGGACAGGACATTTCAACACCGGAGTCCTGCACAGTGATTCCCCACCTCGCAGCACTCACAGCAGAAGCAGCCAATGGCCTCAAGGAGATCACTAGATCGAGCAGCACCCCATCAGGGTGACACTCAACCAGCCTCTGTGGCATCTCAGTGCTCCTGGAGCTTTCTGGAAGGGACTTCACAAACCTCACCTGGAGCTGGAAAACCCCTACAGTCACCCTCAACACAAACGCAGGAGTCTGTTCTCGGTCTCTGCACAAGCATCAGGGGCTGCCAAGGACACAGCGAGGTCATCCTGAGAGAAGAAAACAAATCTAGAATCCTCACATGCTCTGGGTTGGAAGGGACTGTAAAGGCCACCTCGTTCCAATCACCTGCCATGTGCAGGGACATCTTCCACTAGACCAAGCCCCATCCAATTTTGGACACTTCCAGGGATGGGGCAGCCACAGCTTCCCTGGGCAACCTGTGCCAGGGCCTCCCCACCCTGCATGGGATCGATGCCTTTTGCTTCCTCTGTGACCCCTTCCCAAATTGGTGGATTATAAAGCACCAGTGCAGGGCCTGAGCATGAGGGAGATGAACTGCAGTGCTCCTGCACGGGGCTGAGCAGTGAAGTTACTCAGATCACAGTCTGTAATTAAATAAAGCTACGCAGAACCAAACGCACGCTATCTGCCATATGGAGGGCATTAGTGCACTGTAATGACACCCTGCAGCAGAGCATAATTAAGAATATAGCAAGATTCTCATTATAAATCCTTATTACTGAGGGTTCATAACCTATTGTACAAACTCACCCAGGGCTCAAGCTCTGCAGACAAGAGCAGCTCCAGCACCAGATTTCAGACTGGAAAGCTACTTACAAAGTTGGGTGGAAAGGTTATCAGTCTTTTAAATTTCTGCAATTCCAGGAAAGTGTCAGGGGTTAAGACTTCATTATTTCTAAGCTTTAACAACGGGGGGATGGGGCAGATTTGGTTTCAAATTATAAAAAACCAAACCCCCAACTATAGCTGCTTCTGCAGTTTCAACCCCCCCGAGCACAAAAAACCCCCCAGTGACAACTTGACCAGCCCCATCACAGCCAGGGGATCACCTCTGAAACCCAGGGGAGAACTAGGGGTATGTGAGGTCGATGGGCAATGCTGGGGCAGCCCAGAACCACTAACATTTCCATTCTGCACCAATACCACAGCAAACCCCAAGTACATCACTGACTGATGCTGCATTCCTGAAGGAGGAAGCGAGGCTGCTCAGACCCTGCTGGGATACATCCTGGAGCAGAGGGATAGCTGGATCACAGCATCCACCAGAAACTCTGAAAGGGATGGAGCAGGAGAAGGGTCTGGGACAATACCTGCTGACTCCTCAGTGCAAGCGCAGCCCTGGAAAATTTGGATCTGGGCCATGAGTCTCATTTGTAGGTTGGTGACAGCCCATAAACCACTTCTGGTTCAGTTTACAATCTTTCAGCTTATGTTCTCCCATCACCATCCCATGGAGCACGCGGCTCGTATTTCATCGCTCAATATATTCTGTGTCTCCAAGAGACACCAGCCTGTATGAACTCAGCATAACAAACACCAAAGGCCTGGAAAACATAATGCTCAATCTATTAATTCAAAGCTAAACTACACAGCCAGTTGTTCGTGGCACATTTCAGCACTTGAGCTCCAGTGTTCTGTGTCCCATCCTCCCCCAGCAGCGTGTGCCTTGCACACAGCATGGGACTCGCTCAGTTCAGGATTTATTTAAATCATTCTGCAACTGTGATAAAGGCAAACACAATTTCAGGCTTAATATGGTCTCTGAGAAACTCATTTGGATCAGGACCAGGCCTTGTTGCTTCATACCACTCTCCAGCCTGTGTTTTAGTACGAATCCCAAAGTTACAAATCTAAACACATACCAAAAGGAACTTACAGCATAAACTTCAATTTCACAACAGTGTGTGGGGAATCTGCACTTTCAGAGCCCTCCAAATATCAGTGTTGTTTTGACAAACACCCAGTAAAATCCAACATTGACATGACGAGAAAATGGTCAAATGCAGCAACACATCTGCCCACAGCAGGGAAATGGCTGGACAACAGCTACAATAAAAAAGGCAGAACCCCCTGAAGAATACTGAACCAATTCACTGTCTTTCTGTATTCCCACCTCCCAATACAACCCCCAAACACACGTTATGCTCTTGGGGCAGGGCTTGCTCCAGCCTGTGGGACACGAAGCAGCACAGGGAAGTCAGTTCAGGCTGATGAGAGAGCTGTGAGGACTTTGAAAATAAAAGCTTCTGAAGTGCTGGAAGATGCAATGTAAAGCGGAAGAGAACATAATGAAGGACTGGATTTAGTAAGGGCACTGCAGCCGGACATTTCTGTTCTCAAAAAACAAAACCGTCCCCGAAACGCCAACAATCACGAGGTTGTTACATAACCAAAACATCCGCCAGAGCTCGATCGCTCACACAGAAGAATCAAAAGCTCCTGATTCACAAATACCAAGTTCATTCACTTGAGGAGGTACCAGAAGCACCCCCAGAGGTGGATGGAGCTGCTCAACTATTCCTGCTGACGGAGCTCCACGTGCAGCCTGAGGGGGTGACCCACGAGGAAGAGGATGTCAGGAAGCATTTGCCTCTGTCTGAGGCCACTTTCACAACCCTTCTGAGGGTGGATGGGAGGCTCCCCCCACCAGGTAGCAATAACCTGCCATGTCTCACTGCCCTGTCAGACCTGCCCCAGGGAGAGTCACCAATTTGCTTCTGATGGACAGAGACAACTCTCAGAGCTGGCAAATATCATCCCTATTGTGTCTTACCCTTGCTGCTAAACACAGGAGAAAAGCCTGGTTTATGCATTTGCCTTTCAGACCAGCACACCAACCTGTAAAACCATTAATTTGTCTTATATTGGCTTGGATTGGCTTAGTTCCTTCCACAGGCTACCCCTCTGCAGCAGATATAAAAACGGTGGCAACACAAAAGCTTTCACTTCAAAAAGTTCATCAGGATGCAGGAAATCTCACCACTGGGGGCAAAGAGAAGAGATTGGACACGAGGGATGATGTAAGAATTCCCGACCTTAGCACAGGAAAAACAAGAGGAAACATTGGGATCCAGAGATAATAGAATAATCAGCCCAATAATTAAGGCGATTAAGATCCTGATGACCTCGCCTTTTTAGCAGAAATCAGACCAAAAATACTGACCCTGTTACTGCTTCTCCCTAGACAAAAATGAATTATAAACCCCTTCAGGCAAAGGGAAAACTGGAAGGAGAGCAGAGGACGAGGGCCAGCTCGGGGCAGGGGACACCAGGGACAGATGAAGCCACCGTGCTCCGAAACGGGCCCTGCCCCGCCCCACCAGCCACACCCGGGGCAAACCAAGTGCCGAGACTTTAACACTGAACCAAGAGAATAAATGAAACATTTTGGGAGGAGAGGCTGCTGGGAAGTGAGGACTGAGCCTCGTGCCCCCACGGCAGGGATGTCCTCGGAGCGTGCAGGGCGAGCCAGGGGTGCTGAGGGGTGTGACAGGAGCCCCTCCGGGCAGGTGAGTGGCAGGAGCTCAGAACACAAACCCCTGAGCTCTCATGATGCAACTTCATCAGGCACAGAACCAGCAGCTCTGCCTGAGGAACAAGGGAGATATTTGCATTTTCTTTCAACAGTGCTGGCTGGCAGCTTGGAATTTCAACTCCTGGGTGTTTTAAGGCAGTGGCAGGTTTTGCATCAAGAGCTTTCCTGAAAGTTTCACCTTTTGATGCAAATGTTGTTAATCCTCCACTGTAAGCCTGTAATTAAGGCACTGATTCCGCTGAGTACTGCACACCCAACAGTCCTGACAAGGTTTAAAGGCACCCACAGCAGTGCCATCTGCTCCTGGCATCCACCCTCAGGGGACATTAAGACCCCCAAAACAAGTCAGGAACCAGCGAAACACCACATCCATGGTTACTGCAGATGGAAAGCATTCTTTTCACAGGAGACATAGAGCACCACTGCAGTTAGTCATGAGAGATGAATGTCCAGTGCCATAAATAGCTACAGAATATTCATTAGTTATTCAACTAATTCACTTGGGGGAAAAAAATGCATCAAAGTGGTGGACTGTGCACCTCCTGTTTTCTAAAAAAAGCTAAAGTAACATGCCTGTTTTATTCAGTTCCCTAAATTACTTTTGAAGGAGGTTTAATCTCTTCCTAGAAGAGCTGAAGTCAGAACACAGAACCACTTCATTTTGTGAGGTTGATGCTGGAACCTCTGAGTGCCACGATCATTAAAAATTCAGCATCGGAGCCACTTACTTGATAGGCAGCTGGAAGTGGAGGATTAAGGGATGTAGGGAGCCAGGTCTGAGGCTAATTCCCAGCAGCCTGCCTCTTTCCTTGCCCTGATCTCTTAACAGATCGTTTTTCTTACCAACACCTACAAGGCAGAAGAGCAGCCCCAGGCCTCGACTGCAGATCTCTGCTGGGAGCCTGGGGCATGAGCCAGGCAGATGTGCAGGGCTGGAGCTGCTCTGCAGAGGAGGAAGGCAGAGCAGATGCAGGTTAATCCACTCTGGAAGTGGGGCTGGAGTGGAGCTGGGTGCCAGCAGCCCCCCACCCCAGGGGTGCAAACACAGGTTATTGTGAGCTGAGGAGATCATCCCCACCCGCTCAATATTCATGAGCCAATGACAAAACCCAAATCTATCACCTCAGCCCTCAGCCAGTTTGGAAGGATTCATGTATTTATGCTGACTGTGAGCTCTACCCCTCACATGCCTCCTTGCCCCCAACTCTGCTTCCCACTCCAGCAGGGACCGAGCATTTTCGGTCCCCACCTTCTCCTGGGAAAGGTATGGCTGTGTGATGAGAGAATTTCAGTGCCTGGCTCGCACAGAGCTCCCACCACAGGGACTCCCAGGAAGGAGCAGGGACAGGAGGGGACAGGAGGTGACAGGACACGGCTGAACTGGCTCCTGGGCAGCACAGAGCAACACTCCAGGCCAGTCCTTGGAGTAAGGGAGCTGCAACTGGGAACAGGAATGAGCTTTGCCAAGTGAATCACTCCTTCCCCATCCCACCCTTTTGGCAAAGCCAGCACCACCTTCCACTTCCAACAAAGGGCATTGGCAGTGCTCAGCCAGGGCAGGGGTGTGACCCTTCGCCTCCAAGCAGCAGATTTTCTGCTGTCCCCATCAGAGTGGCTGAGCACAGGCACCACGGCCCAGGGCAGTGCCATCTGCCAGGGACACCACAGATCCCTCCCTGCACACCTACTGCTGGCCAGGCCGGCAGGCAGAGCCCTTGGCTTGCTGGCTACAGCTGGGAACTGCACAGAGATCACTTCCCTCCTTAGTTGCCTGCATAAAGACTATTAAGATTAAGAGAATAATATAAATATAAATATGCCATTGTTTCCCCTAAACGTAGAGGAAAAGCCAAACCATCCCTAAAAAGGGTGGCTCAAAAGGGTTTACATTGGCCTGGTAAATTCAGAGGTTGCAAGCTGCATCCAATTCTGACCAGCTGCATTATCCCATCCAGGAAACTAATTCAACTCCCAATGACAACACTGCATTTATGTTTAAATCTCACTGTTGCCATTATGACCAGCTAGACCAACCCCTTTCTACACATACAAATCCTGCAAACCCCCAGCCATTCCCACAGGTGCTGCTCTGAGAATCCCTCTGGCAAACCAGGCCATAGGATGCTGCTGCCAGACTACAACAATTCCACAAAATGTTTCTATTATGTCAGAAATCAGGAAGACAAAACCATCAGGTTTTAATAGTACTTTTTTTTTCCTAAGTGAGACCTGCCCCATTGCAGACAGATGTGAATTTTTCACATTCTTTCTCTGATTTCCTCACCTAAACATAAGGGGAAGCAAAAGCAGATTTTGTCTGGCTGCCTCGGAAATGAGGGGGTTGTTTACAAGCAGGAGGAAGCAGCTCCGAGGGTTCATCTGAGCAGAGGAAGCAGAGGCAGGGGCAGGCAGCCCAGCACTTGACCTCTGCTACCACTGCAGTTGTGCAGCACTGCCGAGTCAGAGGCTTCTGCCCTTTCAGTGTCTGCTGCAAACAGCTCAGATAAAAGCACAGGGAATTATCCAGTCCTTCCAAAACCTTCTGCTGCACTCTTTCCCTACACTGTGGTACAACTGACCCGGGCAATTAACAGTGAAGCCTCTCCAGCCCAAGCAGCTGCAGGGGAAAACATCTTTTTGGCAACCCTGAGACCCAGCAGGGAGTGAGGGGGAGGGAGAGAACGGACTGAGGGATGGGCTCATACTGAGGACAAATTCCCACATTGCTTTTGGCATCTCCGAATACAGGGGGGTATTCAGAGATCACCTCCCACAGAAGGTGATCTTCTCTCCAAGTCAGGGTTGGAGAGGCAGCTGAGCAACAGCCCGTGCAGAGAGGGGAGCAGGGGCACAACCCTCCCACAGGTTTCCACGCCCAGCACACGCGGTTCCACACACCCAGCACCACGCCGGGGGGGTTTAGTTCCTTTCAGAGTACAAAGAGTAGTTCATCCCAGCTTATCACTTCTGCAGCCACTGCTCTCCCAGCACAGAATCATCCCCAAAGAATGTATCAGTAATGCTGCGGTGCTGAATTTCAGAAGGACACTTAATCTCACCCCAGTGGCTCTCCAGGGCCAACTTTTGGAGCATGAAATATTTAACTATCCGCGGGCGTCCGATATGATAATAAAGTGACTGCTAACCAGCCGCTGAAATGAGCCTGTGAGGAGGAAAGCTGGAGCTACTCAATACACAAACCAACCTAAGTACTCTCTTCCTTTCATCTCCATGAACCCCAGACACTTCTCACCCCCCAGCAGCAGAGACCCAGCAACACAACATCTCCAGATGCTGGGAGAGTCCACAGGGAAGAACTGGAAGGAGGAGGTCAGGACAAAGGTTGGTAAGGGGCACTGTTACAAAGTCTCCCTCATTTTGGGAACGTCTTGCTTCAAAGAAATCAAGCCCTGCATTTGAGCAAAAAACTTTTGACAGTTTGAAAAGCCCCTCAGTTCTTACAATTCTGTTTCTCCCCCACTCCAATGAACTCTATCTTTTGGCACTTAACACCTTACAGACTCCCAACTGAGCATGTGTCTATTGATGCCATGTGAGAGTCAGTGAAAGCAACAGAACCCACCCGGGACCCCCCCAGGGCAGTGTGGCAGAGAGGAGGCACAGAGGCTCTTAAGCAAGCTCAGCCTTACCTCATCCCACTCCGAAGCAAAGGACGGGGACTTCTCCAGCCGTTTCTTCCCAGTGCTGCAGTTGGAGAGCGATTCGCTGCGGCTCCCCATGGCATCGTCCTCTGTCGGGGAGCAGGTCAGCAGGTCAGAGTCCGACTTCGACAAGCTGCGGCTGAGTTTGAGCTCGGCTTTGGGCTTGCTGCCCGGGTGGGCCCTGCCCACAGCTCTGTCCCCCTCTTCCTCAGCACCGCCGGGGTGCTGCGGCACGTGGGGCGTGACTACGGCCGCGGGATCCGCCCGGCTGACGTGCGTGTGCTGCACCGTGGCGTAAACCACCGCCTGGTCCCGGTCGGGAGAGCTGCTCCGCACCGATCCTGAGCCAGGTAAGTCAGCATCCTCCACCTGCATAGCAGCAGGCTGGCTTGTAGCTTCCGTGCCCCCCTTCTCTGCAGAGGAAACGAGCCTGAAAGGGTCCTCACTTATCTCACAGATCGGAGAAGAACCGTGAAGCAACCCTGAAAACTGCTCTGGCACCTGGATGTCCTGGCTGTCAGCAGGGTCCTGGCTGCGGCCACCGCTGCTCCTCCTGTGGTCTTCGAGGGAATGGAAACGGAGAGGAGGGGGAAATTAAAAACATGGAAGAAGCAGCAAAATTCCAGCTCTTTCCCTGCCCTCCCTCAGCGAGGGAGGGAGAGATAAAGAGAGAACAGTTCCGTATTGTTCCGCGTGCTCAGCCTGTACCCAAAGTCATGGCATTTATGAAATTCCAAACACTGGCCCGATTTACGCAATCTGGCAGCTCTCCGTGTTGTTTTATTCCTGTTAACACTAACTATCAGGCCTTGCTATATAAGGCCAAGAGAAGTGCTAACTATATCCTGTAGAGAGAGCAAGTGAGGTGGGAGCAGCAGGGACGGAGGCTCCTGGAACATCTGATCCGTCTCCATAAAGGCCAAAGCGTTATTTGGAGCTGCGCTCTTGGCACGGGCTGCAGGGTGGGAAAGTGCCTGGACTGTAATTGACCTGCGAGTTCCAAAATCCACTCCCAAAAAAACCCACTGCCTTCCTCCCTAGTGGTTTCTGAGTTTAACCTCTCCTCCCTGCTCAGGGGAGAGAAATAAACAGTTTATGCAATAAAAAAAACTTGAGCAAAAGGTCTCTCTTGCAATGAACCACCGAGCACAGAATGGTCCGAGCTGGCAGAGCACCAGCTGCCCCAGAAATGTGACACTGGTTCCATGCTACTCCTGCCCCAGCAGCCTTAATATCAGGTACCAGGGTCCTGCATAAACCATGAATAATTGACTGATACCCAGTGCCAACCGTGTGCACACACACGTGTACTCACCTGTCACAGCTGAGCAAGTGTTTCAACTGCAAAAGCAAAACTTTGTCAAGTCAACAAGTCTAACTTTGGTTTCCCAGGATTTCTTTGCCCTCCCAGCATTGCTTGCGAATTTTAACCACTTCCATTTAGTGCTGAAGAACCTCTTCAGTCTGAGGACCAAAAATCCATGCTGGAAAGGAACAATAAGCAAAGCACCCCAATAATGAGGCTCTGAAACACAAGGAGGATGTTTGGATGTGAAGAGGAAATTGTTTGCCTTGCAGACAGCAGCTCCGGGAAGCCAAGGCAAAGGAACTCTCCTTTCTGTGAGCAAAATAATGAATTCTACTTTAAATAAAAGCAGCCTGTCAGCAGCAGCAGCAGCGAGCCCAACTCCTTCCCCCAGCACCTTTCCAGCACCAAGCCTGAGCAGGGGATTTTCAAACACCAACACCCATCGGGTTTTGTGGTCTGCCCTCACACCAGAAATGGGCAGGAAAGGGCTGAATTAGTCCTTTGCCTTCGTGTGGGGGTCCCAGGCACCCTGTGCCCGATGTCCCTCGCACAGGCACGGGAGGGCTGGAGCAGCCAGAGCCCGGCCAGGGCAGCACCACAGCCCTCACTGCTCCCTGGGATCTAGTGATGTGAGGGATTATCTCATCCTGGATCCTGTGAGTTAGAGATTCCAGGACAGTGAAGTAGTTGTTGACTCTCTCACAGGGGCACATTAAACCACCAGTTCTGTGACTGGAGCCGCCAAGGGAGAGGCAGGTCCTGGCACTGGTTGGAGGGGGGGTCAGCAGCAGCACCCCAGATAACAAGGCCAGACTGGACTCAGTTACTTTGCATAAAGCTCTGATGCTGCAATGCTGGAGAGAAACCTCAAGAGGAGAAACCTCAGAGGAGATCAGATGTGCTTCAGTCATTGGCCAGAGTGGTACTAATGCAAAGCCACCGACTGGCGAGCAGGACAGCAGAGAAGGGACACTCACCTAAACCTGTGGGGAGGAGAAAGCTTTTGCAGTCTTTTTTCCAAACCTCTTCCCTTCCTTAGAAACTATTTCTTCCATGCCCCAGCTTAACCTTTACTGACATTTCAGCAGAAGGCAGAGAGGGGGCTGGCAAAAGTTTGTGCCACGTGCTGGAACACTTGAGTCCAGCCAGAACAAAATGCTCCAAATCCAGCTCCAGTGCCTCACAAAGGGCTCCTGTTGGACAGCAATCACAGCCACCCACTCATCTGCAAGCTGAGGAGGGACTCCAAAACACAGGGCAGCTGCCAGGGAACGAAGGGATGGAGTGAGGGCAACAGCACTTGCTCAGAAGATGTGAGGAACATCTTGCAGGACACATTTCAGAGTCTGTCCTGAAAGCTGCAGACATAAGAACTAATGTAGAAAGAAAAGAGTCATCTCACTCCTTTTTATCACTGAGATGCACACAGCAGGAACACTGAGGGCTCTCCAGGCCTCACCTTTTAAGGGATCTGGAAGGGTCATCCTCCTCCAGTTACACCTTTTAACTACTACAGGGACTTCTGCCCAACTCTCTTTGCTGATTTTACATCCCAGCACAGATCATCTGACTGATCCTGACTTCTTTGGCCACAGCCTGCTGCAGGTCTCACCCACAGGAGAGGCTGCTTCCAACCCTTCCTGGGATCACGAGCCTATTCCTGGGTACAGACTGTCTGCTTCCCTGGGAGGATTTAATTAAGAGCTTCCCTGCCAGCAGCCTGAGGACTCCAGATACGAAGCACTTCCCTAAACACTCCACACTAAGCTGCAACCACCCTGCCTCGACTGGATTTCTTTCCCTATATATATCAACAGCAGGATTTGTCTCATGCCCCTGGATTAGGAGAATGAAGCTGTTACTGCAGCTGCTGTTTGCTCAAGATCCCCAACCTTAAAACTAGAAAGGGCGTACAGCAGCCTCTGACTTGCACATGGAAAAGGCTTTCCATGCTACATCAGGCCAGAATTTGTCAAGTGAGGAGCAGGCAAATCTCTTTCCCATGGCACAGAAGGCCCGAGGAGGAAGCTGGCAAAAATAACCCTCACCTGCAGTAGAAGTGAACCACGGGCTCATTCCACAGCCAGTAGTGCCCGTGGAACCCAGCTGAGGATGGCACACTCCTGTGTTAGTCTCACCAAGCTCAGTCACTCCAGACAGAGTTTATCCACCTGAACTTGTGCTCTTGTGCACTCCCTCCCCTCTTCAGAAAAAGTAATGAGACACTGTCCTATGGAAGCAGCACAGAACAATCTCAACAAGCATCAGTCTGTAATAACTATCAGAAGGCACCAAGTCAGTCCTACCTGCAGCTGGTCACTGCTGACAGCACCTGGGGGTGATCTCTGAGAAGCCAGACACATGAGAACTCAAAGATCTTTTCCACATTCACCTTCCATCACATCTCTTTCGAGGCAGCAGGAGTTAAGAGGTCTCCTCCTGGTCACTCTTCTTACAGTCCCCCACTCTTGACTTACTTTCACGCCCTGTTACAAGGTCTGAGTGCCCTGACTTCACACGTGTGACCGCACACCAAAGGGGAAGGGAGAGTATTTGGCTTAAACCACTTCTGATACTCTGCCCAAAACATGAGACCAACTTCTCCCAGCGCTCCAGCATGTGACAGCAAGCTGCTCTAACACACACAAAGGCCACCAAAGCCAGTGGATAATGCCACATTCATCTGCTCGCTGGACACAGGACAACTGGCAGCCAGAGGAACAAAGGCAGCTATCACAGATGAAAGGCACCATTAAACCCGCGTGCCTGAAATTCAGCATTTCCGCTGCCCTGAAACGCCCTTCCAACAGCCACAGGAACCCAACTCCTCATCTCCTGACCAAAGACTGCTCCAGAACTCATCCAGAAGCCCAGACCCTCAGATCGAGGGCCAAGAAGCAGTTCAAAGCATCTTTAGCCTGTTCCATGTCTTGGGATGGAGCTGCTGCCTTTGATGCTCCAGGACCCTTCTGACCCAGAGGTGGAAAAATTCTCCAACACCCCAATGAAGGCTTCAGTCCCTCCTCTCTCAGCCCTTGTTTAACTTTTTGCCAAAATGACTCTGCTACTCCCTAAATGCATCTTCTCCCCTCCATCAGCCACTGACTGCATTTAAAGAGCAGGCAAGCCCTGGAAGATGAGAAAACTCAACTGCATCCTTGGATTTCTCCCACTACAACACTGGGAAGGGCTTTACGCTTGTTACAAACACAGCAACACTTTCCATGGAGTGCAAACCCTGAAGTCACAGCTTTTATCTTCCCAGATGTAGATTAAAAGACAGGACTCTGCTCTGGATCTGTACAAGGCTACAGATCTTCCTGCAACCTCTCATGATGTCTTCAGGTGTTCAGGCTAAGAGTTTTGCATCAAGAACACACAGCTGCATTACTCTGAGGTTTCACTTTAATCTGACACATAATTAGGACACACCTCCTCTCACACTAATCAAGACTGGACACAGCAGCCAGAGAAAGGAGTGGAGCAGTTGGAACAGCTCGTGCTTGAATAACCAGCAATAGCTGCCCGCTGACGAGAGCCTGAAAGCTCTGGCTCAGTGGCTGTCACCCACGGTCTGTTCCTGGCCCAGACTGCAAAGCATCAACCTGAAAAGCTCCCAGACTTTGCCTCTGGCAGCGAGGGGACTTTGGCAAGTGCTGGTGGGAACACAATGACCTCTTGTGTCACCCTGGGCCAGTAAGGAGAGCAGCAGGACTTGAGCAACAAGAGTTAACGTGGTGCAAGGAGGGAAAACATCTGCAGGTCTGACAGGGCACTCAGTGAGGCATCCCTTGTCCATCCTCAGAATGAGAAGGGTTCCAGTGTGAGAGTCCAAATTAAATCCTTCCAAATTCCTGCTCAAGACTTTTGAATAAAGCTGGAAATCTTTTCTCTCTAAACAAATCTTTTTTGTTGTTGTTGCAAGAAAGCCAAAAAGCCAACAACAGCTAAACACAAGAGACAAGGTGTTCCCAGATCCTTCGTAAAGCACAGAAGTCCCTCTGGGGGAGGAGAGACTGGTTCAATATATACCTGGCTACCCCACGGATCTGTGTCAGTTCTAGTTCTTGCTCTACACACTTTTGTTTTCCTCCTCTCTTAGTTTCCATCTCAAATTAGCTTTAACACAGAGCAGGATGTTGATTTTACAGCAGGATAGCAGAAACCTGCAGCGCCAGCTGGATGCAGAACACGGCTCACTGGAACGCTCACGTTGCTCATCTCCCCTGGAACAGCCTCCAGCCTCCCACCCTCTGCATTTGCTTAGCTGAGCACAAGATTTGGGTATTTCTGAGTTCACAGAGCAGGTCCTCAGAATCTCTCAGCTATCCCACAGCACAGCTGCCCTTCCTCCTCGTACACTCTGTACAGGAACGCTCGGAGCTCTCCTCTACCAGAGGGAGGATTACCAGGAAACACAACAATCGCCCTCCAGCCCCCACCCAGCAGAGACTTTCATTGTTCCAGTTGCCCTCTGCCCTCTGTATTTTCCTGAAGTGCACAGAAATGCTTGAAGTGCTCTGTTCTTTGGATGGTCACTCACCTTTTGTTTTCCTGTCCACTGCAACCGGTTTCTTAGTTTCTGCTGTAAGCAACAGCTCGTACGGGTGTTCCTCTTCCTCAGCTCCACTTCCCCTGCTCTTCCCCCAGGCAGCAGAGGCCTAATGAAGAACAGCACAATGTGGAGCTCTGCAAAGCAATGCTTTGTCCTGGCATAAAGCCCACGGCCTCTATGCCATGGGTTAAGCAAGGAATTAGCAGAGGGAACACCTTTGCTGCAGAGTGTGAGCCAAAATCTAATACTCCTCCCCTTTTTTTTTTTTAACCCCCTCAACGAACACCCACCCAAACCCCCTTTAATTTTTAGTATCTCGGGATGCTGATAACTTTCCAGCACTGACCAACTGACTCACTGTGCAAGAGCTGCAGACAGCCTGGAGGGGGAAAAGAGCTGAGACCGTTATTCCTGTTCATCCCAACTCAGACTGGCTGTTGCTATTGGAATTTGCATTGTCATTCACTATTCTGCTGGCCCTATTAGGACAGGGCTGAAAAGAACAAAAGCCCAAATACCTGCTACCTTCTCAGATCCAGCATTTCTGACCTCAGGATGGATGGCATCAGGCAGCACTGTATGAATTCAGTTTAACTCCAGGATGTGCAGCAGTGACTGTACTTATTTAAATCCCCCAAAGCCTCTAGTTAGAGCTGGTTTGGAACCCTGGCAGACCCTCCCTGAGCTGCTCTGCAAAGCTACCATCCATGTGCAGGGACGAGGTTTTGGCACAGGATCCAGACAAGTCTTGCTGCAGACTCACATGTTGGCCTACACCAATGCCAAGGATGACAGGCCCTGGATGTCCCTGGGTGCCATCCCAGTGCTGATGGGGCTAAACTGGCCTTCAGGGCACCCTGCCAGCACAGTCGGCTGCCTTTCAGCACCATCTCCTGGCCAGATCCTGGCAGACTGATGCAACCCTGCCCCAGGAGCTCAACACGACCTGGTAATGAGCCCTGGCAACAGGGTCTAAAGGGGCTCCAAGAGAGCTGGGGAGGGGCATGGGGTGATAGGAAGTTGTGGCTGCCCCATCCCTGGAGGTGTTCAAGGCCAGGTTGGATGAGGCTTAGAGCAACCTGGTCTAGTGGAAGGTGTCCCTGCCCATGGCAAGGGGTTGGAACTGTATGGTCTTTAAGGTCCCTTCCAAACCAAACCATTTTGTGATCCCATGTGTGACTACAGCCAACCCAAAGCCAGAAAGCAAATGATCTCTACCTGCTGCCAGGACAGGGAAGAACAGGTCTGAACAAAACACGCCCCCAGAGAGGGCTCCTACTGCTCAGACTCCTGGACCTCCCACTGCCTCACCAGCAGACCACACACCACCTCCTCCTCTGCCCCAAAGTGAAAGCACCAGAGCTGCTCCAAGGGTAAATCGGTACCTACCTGACCTCAACCCAGCCAGGAGCTCTGGAAGCTTAGGGAGTCTTGGAGAGACACCCAGGAGTCAGCAGCACAGACAGGATTCCAACATCCATGTGCTGTTCTGCACGAGCCCAGCTGGTTTTTAAAGCAACTTTCTCAATAGGAGGAAACGAGCTCTGTCCGGCACGGGAAGTATTTATTGTACCTGCTCCAAGCAGGAGCTGCCAGGCAGACCTGCTCCCTTCCAGGTGAAGGAGCTTGTAATGAGCAAATTAGGGAAAGAATTCTGACCAGATGGTGGCACAAAACCATCAGACCAGAACAGCAGGTAACAGGTTCTCACCCGTGATCTTGGAAAAATCCTTCCCAGCAGCAGCCTGTCAGCACAGCAGCAGCCTGGACCTTCTGCCAGGCTCTGGTGCTCTCCTGACACTCCAGTGGATGATGATTCCTGTGCTGTCCTCTTTAAATGCACTGAAGGCAGGAGCTCCCCAGCAGCACATAGTTCCCAACTTCTGCTTTGTGAACTTTTGTGCTGGTATCCATGGGCCTGGTTACACTTGATTTTCTCCACCTCTCATCCTTCCAAGCCTTAAATAGAGTTTCAAGCTCAAATTCACTCAAAATGAAGACCATTGCTGGAGAACTGTGCTTGTTCTGTGGGCTCTGTGACCAGGAGCAACAAAACCAAATAAAGCTTTCTTCCAGTTCAGCTTCCAGTTCCTCAGACATGTTGTTTGCACATACTAATGTTCACTTCTAGCCAAGCCCAAAAATAAGATGCTGTGGGTGAATAATGAGGATACTCTTTAAGATGTACTTAATCCACAGCAGAGGACTTTGAAAGACTTTCTAAAGGGTAACTCATCTCTTCCTCTCTCCTCCCTCCCAGAGCTGCAGACCAAACTGCTGGAACCACCGTGGCGCCTTGTCCTTGATCTGCACTTCCCTTCCGGAGACGAGCAGTAAACAGCTGGAACCCAAGTTTAATTTGACAATGTAGGCTCTTACTCAACTGCAAACCCAGAAGGTTTCTGGAGATAGTGAAAGGCACCACTCAAGCACCTCCACACAATCAGCTCCTTTGCCTGTTTGTACCAACATTTTTCCATGATGAAAGTGAAAAGTTTGTTTACACTCATCTGTTTTAACTGATAGTTCCAGCTTGGCAAGGAATAAAAAGACTACTTTGGAAACTAGAGTTTGGCCCAACTCCAGAATATTCAATGAGTAACTGTCCTGGCTCCAACAGGAGAGCAGGGCTGGAGGATGGCACATTGGGATGCTGCAGCGAGATGTTTACAGCACTCCAAAGCATATTCCTGTTCATGCCTGCCTGACTCAGAGAGAACATGCACTGAGGTGATAAAAGATAGGCAAGAAAGCAGAGAAAAGCAGAGCAGGCCAGGAGAAGCAATCAAAGGAAAAGGATCAGCCCCAAACTACCTCATCAGTACATCCAGAAGGTCGTTTCCAGGCAGCCACACACTGCCCGTAAGTTCTATCACCGAAGTTGGTCACAAATCAAGATCTCCCCAGTGAGTCACTGCCATTTGCCAGCAAGATTCCCTTTAATGGATCATGCTTCCAAAGCCATTAATGGCAGGACAACACAGCAGGTGTTTGATAATTAAACATGGCAAGATACCTCTAGCAGGAGCGGTCAGGGCACGTTTGCCTCCCTCGTGTTTCTTGTCATAAACAAGTTCTGCTTCCCAATTATGCCATGACCTGCTGCCCAGCTCTCCTCTGCCAGAGCCAGGCACAGGACCAGTTATTACACCCTGCATTTGCACAGCAGTGCAGGGATCAGTCCACAATGTCACAGCCCCCTGTTTATGCACAGCTCGGAGCTCTACTCTCTCTGAAGTCAGTTGTATTACAGCAGACCACGTTCACTCGTGTCTCGTGTGGATTTGACACACTCCAGACAACAGATCCCATTTATGCTTTGCAGAACTCCAGCAGATCAGCACATTCATGTTCAACACAAGGCATGTGTTGAACCAGAGCCTGCTCCGACAGCAGAGGTGGCACACACTCCATGGGTTTCACACACAACCCACTGCCCTTGGGAAAGTGCGAAAATCCACAGATTTGGGTTTGCTTTGAAGGTTTTCCTGGGTGTCAGCAGAAGTTGCCAAGACACATTTGTGGTTTCCCACAGCCGTGTTTCCTGGAGAGCCCTCGTATCTGAGGTTCACAGACAGGTGAATAAAGATGAGCAACAAGAAGCCCAGGAGCAACAATACGGAATGTGAGAGCTTTAGTTCCATCAGAAAGCAGCTCAGATGCAGAAGGCAGCTTTCAGATGTGCTCAGCCAGATCCTCAGCTGAATTCAAGCCCCTGCTCCCTGCTCATGTCAGTGGGACCCACAAGCCCACGCAGCTCCTCCACAGCTGGGAGCTCAGAGGAAGCAGGAACTCTTGGTGTGTCTGCATTTCGGTCCAAGTGAAGATGCACGTGGTGGGATCTGTACAAGTGGCAATGGTCCACATCACAATGTGATTCAGAAAAGCCTCTTCCTAAGGGAATTCTCAGCCAAGAATAGGAAAGTAAGGCTGAAGGTCAACACTGAGGTGCCCTGGAAGAACCGGACAAAGGAAGTTCCCATGGCAAGGACAGCAGCAATGCTGAGTGAGGGAATGTTTCACATTCACAGCCCGACTAGCACAGGAGGTAACAGCATCCTTGGCTCCTCCCAAATTATTAAAACTGGTCTTTAAACCACTCTCCCATAAAACACCCCAGATCAAGCCCCACATACCTCAGAGGGAGCACTGTGACCTATCTTCTTCTCCAGATGCTGCTCCTCCTCTTCGTCGGGCGGGGGCTTGGCAGGCGGTGGGGGACGTTCTCTCTGTGGGTAAGACAAGCACTGTCAGCTGTGCTGGTACAGCTCGGCCCTTCTGCTCCCACCAGCCCTAAGTCCCCACTGCTGTGGACGCAGCAAGGACCTCCCCACACTAATCTGGATGGAGGAGTAGTTCAGCCCTGACAGCACAGAGCTGGGCAATGGCTGCTGCCTCTCCTCCACCTCTCCTGCAGACACTGATGTGGGCAGAGCTCTTCCTGTTCGCACAGGTCTCACTTCACACTCAGACTACTCTCCACAGCACTGCACAAAGGAGTCAGGAATGAGCTGATGGGGAGAAAAGGAAGACTCATGCCTTGTGTCTTAGTGAAACAGTAACAGGAATAAGTGATGCCAGAGGCAGCTCTTATAATGGAAAACTAGAGATGAAGAGACAGTGCTGCACCAAAGTCCTCCAATATCCAGGGATTGCCAGTGGGCAGCTGGAGCTGCTGCCCAGTCAGATGCAGAGCATATCCCCAGGCCAACTCCTGCTCAGCCACAGCTCCATCTAATGGCAAAGGGAAGCAGCAGAGCTGCACTGCTCCAACAGCAAGTTTGGGGAGAAACTCCAGCGAGCTCCTGAAGCACATCCCTTTTCCTGCTCCCTCCTCACTGCAGTTCAGCCTCTCCTTTATCTATAAGAGAGTTGAACTTATTTCACACCAGACACTGTTAGTACAAGACAATGACAAGATTTGGTCAGTAGCAGGACAGTGCATCTGGTACTGCTCACCTGAGTGAGACCTGGCTGAAATGTCCATCTGCTAAAGCTTTTGTCCCATTTCTACTCTATTTGCTCTCAGCACAGGCCAAAGGCTGCACCTCTTTGCAGAGAGGGAAACCATGGCTACTGTGCCCCCAGCAGTTAAAGTGTTCATTGCTGCTCTGCCTCTTGTCCAAAAATGCCTCCATGGAGCAGGCTTTGGAAAACCAATCAGAACACAGCCCCTGAAGCTGACCCAGCACTGCAGGGCCCATGTCCCATCTGCCCCACAGCAGCCTTCCCGTGGATTGCTAACAGGGCAGCAGATGCAGCTGACAGAAGGTGAGGAAGACTTCTCTGGGGACAGTTCCAGGAGCCTTGTGTTGCCTTGTAAAGCCTGGAGTACTCTCTTCAGATCTGTGCAAGTCATACACAAAGATGCAGCTGCTTGTAGGCAATACGTGCAGTTATTCCCTGTGAACATGTCAGGGAAGAAGGAGAGGTACCTGTCTGCTTTAATCAGTGTCAGGGAAAGGTTTAAAGATTTCCTCAAGCTGAGGCATTGGCAGCCTGCTGCAAAACCTGACACTGGAGGTGGGTCCCCTGTGCCCCTGGGGTGAGCAGGGCTGAGCACACACAGCTACGTACAGGCCTGACTGCGGCCGCTTTGGGGCCGCTGGGTTCAGCTTCCTTGTTCCCAGAGTCCCGGTCGGAGGATCTCCCGCTGGCCAGGCTGTCCAGGGAGTGGCAGGAGGTGGCGTTGTACAATGCTTCATACGGGCTCTCCTCTTCGGGGTTCACGTCAAAATTGATGATCAGCTCTGTCACGGCTTTGTCCACATCTCCTGGGGGAGGAAGAGAGACAGGCTCATCACCGGGGCTCCCGCCCTCGGCGTCAGCACTCGCAGGGAGAGGAGAGCTGGGGGTGCCCACCCTGAGCTGTCCGGCCCGTGGGATCGGCGGCGGGAGCGAGCGGGGCTGGAGAGGACTTCTCTGCAGCTTTGGCACTTTTCTTCCCAACGGTGTAATCTGGAATGGGTGAGGCACAGGGTCAGCTCACGTCAGCCTGGTTTTCCGTCCCCTTCAGCACATGGCACCTCCTCCCGTGCGGGTGGAAGGCCAACTGTCAGCTTATTAAGTTTCCAAAAAATAACCAAAGCACATTATTAAACCTTGCAGCTCAGATCCCAAAATAGAAGCAGGCGGCCTCTTTAATCACAGGCACAAGGGGCCTTTGAACTTTTAGAGTCTTTAATCAGAAAGCTGCAAAGCTGCTGTATGGACACAGCATCACAGAGCAGATTGGTGTTGTAGACACAAGCTCCATCGCTGAACAGGCATAAGACAGAGAAACCAATCACAGCTGCAGCCCCCCAACCACAGGTAAAGCCAGAAGCAATCAGCTGATGTGAGTAATGTCCAACAGCAGCTCTCTCCCAGGGCAAACTGAGAGCCTTTACCTGCAGGATCTTCAGTTTTAAAGCCCATCTTTGTCCTCAGTTTTAGAATAGACCTAAAACCTACCAGCCTCACAGGCAAAGCTTAGTTAAAAGTCTGCAAAGTGCTTTGAACCTGCAAAGCTCCCAAATGCTCAGCATGAATAACGCACCCCAGCTCCAAATGCTTCTGATCCTCCCCACAGCTGAGAGGAAATGCAGACAGTGTAATTACAAAGTATGAATTTAGCCAAGATGTCACATTTCATTCCTGAACTTGGACAGACACAATGGGCCAAGCTCCTTTATAAGCCACAAGTAATCAAGGCCTTTTCTGTAAATCTCATCTGCAAACTCCACGCCCAATCTTCGAAACGAGGCGAGAAGCAGGATGTGAAATCTGTGGATGACTATTTGTCTACACAGACACATAAAGGGGAGTTACACCAAAACCATTTCTAAAGCTATTACTTTGCATTCTGCAAGTAGATTTAGAATATCCTTAGTTTCAATTAATTTCTAAAGTGAGCTGAACAAAGCTCAATTAAGCCCATTTGCACTGTAAAAGTCATGCCACAGTCCTTCAGCAAAAGTCCTCCCCAAGTCCTCCTCCAAACATTTGGTCTGGAGAAGTTCACCCCAGAGTTCGAGCATCGTTCCTTCCAACACAGCCTGAAGCTGCTTTGCTTTTGGCAGTTTCCAGGTCTAGAGAGGCACATCCTGTACCTGTCCTGGCACAGTCAGCACCCCGAGCTTTCCTCTCCTCCCTGCAGGCAGAGCTGCATCACCCACCTTCAATCAGAGCTGCTATGTGCTGGCTTTTCTGGGAAGGAAGCTCCCTCACGATGTCCAGAGCGGTCAGGCCTCTGTTATCCTTTATGTTCACATCAATACCTGTGGCAATGGGGTAGAAAGAGCAAAAGCAAGAATACTGTCTAACTAGTTCATGTCTTTCATCAAGTCACATTTGTGATCATCACTGGGGGGAGCTAAAAAGCGCTCTAGAGGCAAATCTAAAGCCAAACGCTGAGAGCCAACCTCTCTTATAACCTGCTCCGAAGAGCTCTGACAGCTGGATGGAAAAACCTGCTGCACTAGAACGGGATTTCCTCAAGCTCTGGGTGAAGGGATCGCCACATTAGTGCTTCAAAGGGGGAACATTCTCTCACCTGCAGCCAGCAATATTTGTACCACATCTGTCTTGCCAAACAAAGCAGCTTCGTGCAAAGCACTGCCTTTCTCAGTCTGCAAATTAAATGGAAACATAGCATGAAGCCAGACAGCAGGGAATGGTGAGGGAGGCGTGGCTTAGAGGGTTACGGAAGCAATAAATACACAGCGTTGTACACAGTGTGGGCAGCACTACCTACAGCTGAGGACAGGACCATCAGTATTATTACAGCGCTGAGGATGGGGCATGGAAAATGCGGATGGTCCCGTCAGAGATGTGTGGGCCCAGGTGAGAGACCAACAAAGGCCCTTCTACAGCTTGGCAAGAGGTCGTGTCCTGACAAGGAAAGACAAGACCCACATACAAGCCACTGCTGTGAAAACAGCACATTCACAAGTGGCTTGATAGGAAGAGACACGTTTGCCTCAAACACTATCAAGAGCTCCCAGCACTGCGGGGCAGAATAGCTTCAGCAAAAGGACGTTTCTTTCTCTTGCTCTGTGTCCAGGGCTCTGCCCGGCCCCTGAGCAGGCGTGAGACATGCACAGCACCCCAGTCCCTCTGGGCAGCCCCCCCGAGCAACCCAGAGCTGCACAGACAGCCCAGCAGAACACAAAGCTCTCCACATCTTCCACGAGCGCTCCCTCTGGAGCGTCCCTCCCTCGACCTCTGACCCCAGCAATCGGCCCAGCCCCGCAGACAGACACACCAATACCTGGTAGTTGCTGTCCATGCCAGCATCCAGGAGGACGTGGACCACGGCTTTGTGACCGTTCCTGGCTGCCAAGTGCAGGGGAGTGTGTTTCTTAGTGTTGCAGCTTAAAAGGTTTGGGTGGGCGTTCAAGAGCATCTTGACAACCTCCAGCCTCCCGTAGAGCGCGGCCAGGTCCAGGGGGGTCTCAAACTTGTTGTTGCGCATGGTGGGGTCGGTGAGCTCCTCCAGCAGCACCTTCACCACCTCGGTGTGGCCGTGCTGGGCCGCGCAGTGCAGCGCCGTCTCGTTGTCGTTGTTCTGGGGGTCACAAACAGCAGCACGTCAGGGCGGGGGGAGCGGCCGCTCCACACCTCGCTCCAACATTGAAGTTTAAATGCAAAAACAAGACACAGTAGCAGTGGGGAAGTAGAGAGCCCAGTCTGAATCAGCCTGGAGCAATGTCTCACCATCTACCTGGCCATTTACCAAGCACAGACATCCCCTCACGAGCTCATCAACCTGCCCACCCAGCCACAGCTTCAGGAACGTCCAGAACAATGGGCTAAAGCTGTGGGAAAGAGGGGCTACAGTTGGACCAGCCTCCTCTCCAAGCACTGGGGTCATAATCCAGGGGCCATGTTAAAGTTTAAGGAGTGTTGAGCTGTATCTGAATTCCCATTAATTCACCTGGGGAAAGCAGTCTGGTATCTGTTGGCAGCATCCCACACTTCAGGGTGCCACAAAAATAAAAGGTTGAATACATGACAGGCAACCTGCTGTGTGAATTCTATCTGCTGGAGCTTCATCGTCATACTTTTAGATTTAAACTTCAATTGTTTCAAATTCTACTTATCCTGATTACAACAGTCATTCCACCTCTGCAATTCCAGCTGTTTAGAGACAGGGTGCACCCAGTTCCATGCAGTTTGTGAACCAGAGAGCCGTGCAATTCCATCACCCCAGGAACAAGCCAGGGCTCAGATCAGCTGAGGGAAGTGATGTCCCAGCCACAAGGCAGCACCTCCGGGCTGGAAGCCAGACCCAACCAGTGTGTGCAGCAGCAGCCGGGCTAAGAACCAGCAATGCAAAGCCCAAAGACAAGCGGTGCAACACACTGCACATGCAGGTGCAAAAAAGGAACCCAGCCGGAGCCTCTTCTTAAATTAAATTCTCCTCAAGTTTCTAGTTTTACTACTGTGTGTTATCCACAGAGGGACTGTGGTTTAAGCACTTCAGAAACAACTATCTGACAATTTGACCCAAAAAAAGTTTAGTACAAAGCGTTACACACTTCAGCTTCAGCTGAGAGAATGGTGGTTGAATTTGTCATTTTAAGAACAGTCCCATTAAAATGAACAGAATGTGCTTGTCCTGCTGGAAGGCAGCAGAACCATTTCAGAAGGGAACCGGACCCCTGCCTTCCTGCTGTGGGAGCACACACACACACCTCTGGACACGGCTCGGTGTCTGGCACCACGGCACGAACTCGCACGGTTGCACGAGCACTCGGGTCCCGTTGACGTGTTTGGTCACTCTCAGGCTCACAGGAGTCCTGCAACCCCTCACTCATTGACATCTGGCTTTTGCATCACTTCTCAGCCACAGGCAAAGCGTGAGGGAAGCAGGAGCTGGGGAGAGGCTCCGGCAGCTGCAGCTTGTATGGAAGCAAAGCAAAGGAGGCAGGAGCAGCACCAGCCACATGCAGGGGGAAGGGGCAAAGGGGGCAAAGCACTGCTGCAGGCACAGAAGGTCCAAGTCAAACAGGCTCTATCCTGGAGGGAGGCACATACACGTGGACAGAGGTCACTGCAGGATACAGAAGTCTGCACATAAAATATACAAGTGGAGTGAGAGGGGACAGAGTAGAGAACATCAGGGCTCACACTTGTCCGTCAGCTCACGCTGCTGCTCTTGGGCACTTACAGGGTTGGCAAATCCCATGATTCTCATTTCACAGGGTCGGAAGAGCAGGGATCAGGGAGCCCATGACAGCCAGGCCCAGGCCCTCAGCCTGCCCTGTGGCATGAGGGGGTCTCGCTGCCAGGCTTAGCAGAAAGAGTGGATGACCTCAGCCCCTCTGAGTATGGGGTTCCTGCCCCAGAGCCGGGGGAAGCACGTGCTGCTCATGCCAGGCCTGTCTTGGCTACTGGGGATTGCCTTGGCTAGGACTGCCCCCCTCTCCTCCCTCCTCAGCACAAGGACCATAACCATCAGGGGGGCTTTAAAGCATGCAGTAGCTCCAAACACCTGCCTGAGGGCTCATAAATGGGAACACACCCTTTAATAACATAATTGTTGGAGACTTCCCTCATCTTCACTGCAATTTAGTCCAATTTTCCCTAAGCAGGTCAGGGCTCTGACGCTCCAGGTGCAATCCCCAGACTCTCCTCCTGCAGTGGAGATCATTACAGCAGGTCTCTCCCTGTCCCAGACTGTGCACTGGAAACTCCTGCTATTGCCCAAGTCTTTATTGACTCCATTTTGGGAGAGCTTTGAGCAGCCAAAAATAGAGCCCTTCTAGGCAAGGGAGTTTGCTCCCTTCTCACATCACTCTCCAGGCACAAACCAGAGTGGAGCCTGAGCAGTGAGCAGGAGCACTCAGACGTACAGATTTATCGGAGATGGAAAAGGAAAATTCCATTCCAGCAGCCAGAAGGCACATGGCTTCAAATTTCAGAACTACTTAGAAAGAGAGCACTCAGGAGGGCCCAGGGGCTGCATTCCTGCAGGAATCCTCACATCCCCCAGCTCACAGCCAGGGGAGAGGAGCTGGGCACACATGATGCCCTTCTGCAGATCACAAATGGGACACAAGCAGGAATGGCTTTGCTTCCATATGGGCTCCACCACAGTTTCCAAGCCCTGGTAAGGAGATACCACTCACCACACACAGCCCTGCTGCTCCTCCTCACGTGCTAAAATGGAGAATCCAGAGCCCCTTAAAGTGCATCTGGCCATGCATCTGTCCTGCAACCCCCATCCTGCACCCCTGCCCTGCACACTCCATCCTGCATCCCCTGCTTCCAACACACTGGGAGAAGTTCTGACTGAGCAAAGGGAGACTTGGTCAAATAAGGGAAAGTTTTCTGACCTGCAAAGATCTGAAGGGTCAAATAAGCTGCCAGAGTCCACAGAGCTGCCCCTCTCTGAGTTTTCTGAGAAGCTGCTGAGCAAACACTGATCAGGAATGGTTTAGGGAGACCTGATCCTGCCCAGGGCTGGGAAAAGTGGCTGCACAACCCTTTGGTCCCACCCAACCTACTTGTAAGACTGCTTTGTAGGATTTCTGTTGGTGGCTGCATGTCCAGCTGAGTCCTGCCCTAATGACAACCTGTTGTTTGGCTGCTCCAGTGCACTGAGAAAACCCCAAGGTCTGTGTGACAGGTATGACTCCACACGCTCCTCACCTGGGCAGGAACTGGTGCAAAGCTGGTCAGAACTTGTGATGAACCCAACGACTGTGTATAAATCATCTCTCTCCTTAAAACCAAAGGAAAGGTTGCCAAAATCTTGCCTTGCTCTAGAGAGCACCTCAGCCATTATGAACACTGAACCAAGGCTTTAAATAATGCACTTCTCCACAGTATAAAATCCAAACTAGAATACTTTGTAAACAAAAATCCACAGGAAAGGGATCTCACTGGATATTCCCCTTTCACGTTCCTTCTTCATTCAACATCCCAGTGCTGGAGAGTGTAAGATTTTACTTGGTTATATTGACAATGTTTCTGGAAGCTTCTTTCAGGCAACTGAACTGCTTAACTATGATGTTCCCCAATTCAGATGAGCTTTATGGGAACACGTTTGGGTTCAGAGGGTGGGCATTGGGTACTGCCTGAAAAAGGACTCTGCAAAACCACACCTAACTCCCAGCAAGTGCAGGAACTCTGGCTGTGTGTTTCTAAGGTCCTGCAATCAAACAGAAGGAAAAAAAAAACCAACTTTGAGAGACAGAAATCTGCCATGGATGGCTTGATCCAAAATAAGTGACTGGAAGCAGCTGTGGTACAGTGGCTCACGGCAGAGGTGTCTCAGGACAGAGCAGCAGAGTGTTGCCATCCCTGGCTTGCAGCTTCACTAGAAATAAAACTTAAAAAGGGTGTCTGAGAAAACACCACCAGGAACTCGATCTGTTTCCTCAACAGCTCAGGCTCAGCACATCACACAAGCCAATGTTGTGCCTTTTGTAACTCAACAACTAAAAACAAGAGAGGGGCAAAACAGGCCAGAAAACAGGAACAGGAAACCAGGGCTGAAGGGTCAGACAACACCACAGACTGAACATCAAAATAGAGAGACTGATGCAATAAGCAGGACATGGAGGACTTGGGAAGGGAGGCAGGAATGTCACTGCCTTCCCTTCTCCCCACCACCACCACAGGAATTAACTGTCCATTCAAATAACACACACAGCATTATGCATTTGGTAGGAGAAAAGGCATAAAAATTCACTCCAAACAGCCCACAGAGAAAATGCATCCATGGTTAAGCAGGGAAAAAAATTCCTTCTCTTTGCATTTATCAGCAACATCAGCACAGGAAACAAAACCTAAAACATTTAATTGAAGTAGCATTACCTTTGGGAAGTCATCCAGCCCAATCAAGCAAACTGACCATCACCACGAGTCCTACAAGGCTAAACAAGGAAGGAGCCCCCAGGAAAGTAAGGAAAAGCTTCCCTTTAATTATGTTTCTATAACTGCTTTGAAGAGAGAAACCCACAGTAAATAAATGGTCCCGTTTTCCTTCTCCCCCAAGTAGCTGCAAAGTGAACAGGTATTATTGCACCTGGAATCACGGAGTGCAGCTTGGAGTGATGATGCAGTGAAATGCTGACAGCAAAGTACACACCTTGGCATTGATATATGGGTCAAAGGGGCCGTACTTTTTGAGTTCTTTGATCTCAAGAGCATTCTACAAAAAGGAAGAGGAAAAAGAAAAAAATGTGATAATGAAATGGGTGAGATACAGCAATAAAGCAATGGGTGACTCCAAGGGGTGGAACACCAGAACACAGCATCTTGTTCCAGGCAGAGCCACGACCAGCAAAAGCCATTCCAGCTGGGATTGCTGTAACCTGGACCCCTGTGCAGTGCATGGACAAGGCTCCAAGTACAGGCAGCACAGGCTCCTCAGCTGACTTCTCTCATTTAACAAGGTTCTTACTAAACAGACATTAATGAAACATTACCTGGAAGGATCACACTAAGCTTTGGGTCTTTTGCAAAGGTCTCCTCTCTATCTGCCCTACTCAGAGCAGAACATTTACACTCAGGGCCCTCAGGCAACTCTTATCAGATTGATTGTGAAAGGCTACCTGAACTCAAACCTCTGTAACCAGACTGAGTGCCTGCAGCTGTGCCTGGAGACGTGATTAACCACAGCCTCAAACTGGAAAACTACCACCAGAGACATTAAAACACACATTCCTCATTATTCCTGCCTGACTGAGGAGTGTAGGAAATTAG
Organism: Lepidothrix coronata; assembly: GCF_001604755.1. NCBI lineage: Eukaryota > Metazoa > Chordata > Aves > Passeriformes > Pipridae > Lepidothrix > Lepidothrix coronata. The sequence goes on from NW_016690443.1 coordinate 380,187, forward strand.
ATTTTTCATTCCTGCTGCTTTAGCAGCATTTAGGCCTGGGGCAGCCTGGTGCATCGAGCTACCTGTCCTAGGAAACTGCAGTGTGGCACTTGGGTCCCCATAAAGTGCAGCTGGAAGCAGGACTGGGACTCTTAAACCTGACTATGAAGGGAGTTTGCTCCTCAGCTTCTGAAAAAGTGCACACATAGAGCAAACAAGCAGCAGGGACTCCCAGTTCCCAGCTGCTCACCCTGACTGTGACAATTTGCTGAACTCAAGCCACGGGTGCCTGACCTACCTGGGAATTACCTTCGGAATGAATGGTCAGTTTAGCCTTGTGCTACTAAGGCAGGCAAACCTATTTTGGTTTACTCCTCCTGATGCACACCTGAGTGGGTTGGGAGCTGATTCACAGGGATATCAGATGTTCCTGCCTTAGGGACAGGACAACCAGGGCCCATTGCATCTTCAAGCACCTGATTTAGGCCTGTGACTGTTTGCCAGGCTCACCCAGCGACAAGGTCAGTGACCCTGCTCAGCTGGCCTCAGAAAACGAGTTCCCTTAAACAAAACCATGAAACAAGAGAAGTATTTGGGTCTTCCAGTAGTAGCATTCCAGAGGTTCTCTGGAACTGTAAGGTCCCTCTGATGTGCACAGGACAGTTACAGGGGAGCCAGTCCTCTGGAGTGGACAGAGCTATCTCATACCCCTCATTCCCTCTGCACCCCAGACCAAAACTATCAGCTTGACAAATGGAAGAAATTCAAGAGGCTTTTTTTCTTGCCCGATTGAGAATATAATTCTTTAAGATTAAGCTAAGGATATATCTGGGGGCAAGTAGGGTTAAAATTATCTTAGAACTTACAAATTAGTGAACTGGAGCAAGTGCCAGAGACAAGCCAGGAGAGCAGCTAAGAGAGCACGGCCAAACAGAGACTAAACAAAGTTGCCTTGATTAGTTCCCAAAGGAGGGAGCCAATGGATCTTCTGCAGAACTAGAAACCTGCTCAGCTATCCAGCAACTGAAAAGAAAACTGTGGGTTAGTTTTAGAAGCCCAGAAGCAGGAGAACACTTCCTAGGTGTTGAGAAGTTCTCATATTTATGTGTCTGTCTATAAAACTTAAATACCTTTCTCATCCTACCACTAACTCAGAACTGAAGGTATTGCTTTAGGCAGTGCCCCTCTTATCCCACCAGCAAACAGGACCTTATAACCATTGCTGCTGGTTTGGGAAGGGTCAGGAGTCAGCTGAAGGAGTCTCTCTCCATGCAAGGGCAGTGATTCAATGGTACATCAGAGAAAACCAGGCAGACCTGCTCATTCACTTTGGTGTGCGAAGGGCCTTGGTGGATGAGGAGCTTCACTATGTCGGCGTCTCCCTTCCAGGCTGCCAGGTGCAGGGGGTAGCAGCCCTTGCAGTCTGCCACATTGGTGAGGGCGTCGTTCCTCAGCAGAACTTCCACAACGTCCCTGCAGGAGAAGGCAACTTGAGTCTAAGACACTCAGTTCTTGTTTCACAGCTTACATTCTGTATTGCATGAAAAGTGAGTCTGAACAGAATATTTGAGATCCTCCTGAAATATGATTTTAAAGTGTTCCTATTAAATGCCACCCAAGGAAATAAAAAAAAAGAGAAATAAATATTGATGAGATGAGCTCAGAAAAGATCCATGTTGCCTCCATGCTAATGGAGCTGAACAGGGGCTGAAGTCAGCCACAAGCCTCTGCTGCAAAGTGAATTGCATCAGCACAGTGAAGGTGAATAAAGATTTTAAATCTATTCCATTTCTCAATACCTTCAGCAGCAATGAATAACACGAGATCCACCACGGTAAACACTGGAGTTACTTCCAAATGTGATGTGCACACAAGGCAGCTCTAAGTGGTGCAGGCCCAGTCCACCCTGGACACCAGACAGACTGCAGGGACTGTCACAGGGAGTCCCTTTCACGTGGTGTTACAGCTTATCCAAATTGCTTTGAAATAAAAGGGTGGTTGGTTGAAAACCTCAATGCTTTGCCAAATATTTCAAGCTGTAAGATCACACTGTGCAGCAGCCAAAGCAGTGACATTCTCCATTTCCCCTGAAGATGGAGTAGTGCTGCAGCACCAGCACTCACCAGCGCCATGGAAGTGACAAGTGAATGAACGACACAGAACCGTGGCCTGGAAAGCACAAAACATCCATCCCCTGTGAGCAAAGATCGGAGCAGGACTCACTTGTGGCCGTTGAGAGCAGCGTGGTGCAGCGGGGTGTATCCAGTGCTGTCAACACAGTTCACGTTGGGCCCTCTCCAGATGCTGCAATACAGAAAATGGACAGGGAACACTTAGGCAAACACCAAACAGGGACAGGGCAAGGACAGGGTCAGCAGAGCTCTCACACTACGGTGGGTATCTGGGCAGCTGTGGTCAGGAGCAGTCACGTGGAGCACAGAGTCGAGCTGAGGGGTCAGTGCCGCAGCACACACCGGCACAGGGACTCACTCCTCTGCTTTACCAGACCCTCCTGCTTTCCAGTCAGAGCTCCCACTCCCACACATCCTTCAGCCATACTTGTGCTTGCCAAAAAGCATCTTCAGAGGAACATGTGTCTATTAGAGTGAACCACAAGAGACCGCAAACCATCGATGCACTGCTAATTCACACCCTGCTGAAGAATTCCAGTGGCTCTGGGAAACTCTCTTCCCTCCATGGCAAGAGTCACAAGCGGGGGCTGTAAGTCAAAGACTGTGGGATACAGAGCCTGCTCTTGGTCAGCAGTGTGATTCCACACTAACTTCTCACTGTCCCAAAATCACTTCCATCTGTCAGCTGCTGGCAGTCTGTACAAAAGAGTAGGTGGTCTCCCAGCACTTCTGAGAGCATTCACTTCCCTCCCTTGTTCAAAAGTCAAGCACCACGGATTTAAGAATTAACCCTGCCGAGAATTACTCTTCCCCCCACCCCTGGAAGGTGTCCTGTTCACATCAGTGCAGAACAGTGTGAGTGAGGGGCTGGTGCTGCTCCTGACCTTGCTGTGAAAGGAGTGTGGTGTCTGCTGCCCCTCACCAGTGCCACCACCCTCTCCCAGAAAAGGCAATGGAACTCAAACCAGTATGCTCTTACAGGTAAACTGGAACTGCTCACCCTTCCTGATGAGGGCCCTCACCAGCACAACCCACCACCCATGTGCCGGTGTGCTTTACACTTCATCCCTCCAGGAATTACACAGCGTTTATCACAAGCCCTGGCAATCTCCCTTGTGCCAACATAGTACTTTTTCCTGCACTGTCTTCTTTAGGGGTAAAACTTAATAGCCTCCAATCTCCAATTGAACTGGTTTCAAACCTATTGGAAGCAGACCTTTCCTGAGCAGTCCATTGTCTCCCCAGCACACAATCACTACGACCCATGTGGCTCAGAGGCTTCCTGCAATACCCATCATCACTGGGGGGCTGCTAGCCAGGAACACCTCAGTGCCACAGTGAGCAAAACCAGCAGGAAAGGCACCAAACCAGTGGGAATCTTGTGCAGACCAAGTGGAAATTCAGAAGGGAATGAGGCAACAGACTCACTCTAGAGCGTGTTCCATGGGAAATGGAAAGTCTGTCCCTGTTCCCTCTGAGTGACTCCTGATCCGCAGAGCATTATAAAAGGCTTTGCAGTCCTGAGATGGACATCAGCTCTGCTAAAGGAGAGGCAGCTAAGGGGAACCTTCATCCAAGAGGACAGGCAAGTGAGCCACAAAATCCAATTTGCAAAGGATCAGAGGCTTATCCCGAGGCATCCCGCACACCATCCCGCGCTCAGGGAACAAACACAAGCCAACACATGCATGCAGTGCACCTCCAACACTAACAACAGGGTGTGCAGGACGATGGATGGCTTAAACCACGGCCAGAAGGTCAGTGAGACACCAGAGTGAGTGCAGGAGTGCCCTGCCCCATCCAGCTGTGCTGGCCTGAAGCACAAAGGGGACTGAGTAGTGCTCAGCTCCGTTTTGTTCCTGGCAGTGGGATCCTGCACTGTGGTTGCCCAAATAATTTATTGCCGGATTTAAAGTGGCAATTAATGGTTAGAACTCAAGCCAGAAAGCCTCGTGTGCCATCTGGAGCACTTCTAACACTGCACCTGCGCTGCCTTTGCTCGTCCATAACCTGGGCAGTGCCAGAGTCCCATGGTTTTACACATTAAACCAAGCTGTGTTTGGATGCTGAGCTCAAACTACTTCAGGGTGAACACAGGAAAAACCAGCAGCATTTAACACCAGCTTTTCTTTCAGGTGAAGTTATGAACCAAGGAAAACCAGGGTCAGTGGTGCAGTGGGCATAAAATGAGCCCTGTGCCCAAAGTGACCTGCCCAGGCGGCAGCAGGGCTGCAGACGGAGCCAGGACATCCGTCCCTGTGGGAAGACATGCGTGTCCCCACGATAAAACACTTCCATAAACTTCCTCAGAAATCTTCAGGTCAATGCTTTAGAGTTAAATGCCAAGTTTACTAAAGGAGCTCAGAGAAGGAGGAAAGCTGGAGCCCAGGGGGGAGCTGGCCCAGCAGTGAGTGCTGGGTGCTGCAGAAACCAACTGCCAAGATATAAAAATATTTAAAAAAAAATCTGCTGTGTCCTCTCCTACCCTTTGACCTTTTATTCCTGCAAATAAAGAAAGCTTTTATCAAAGAAAGGTCAAATCACCCAGAAGATCAGACTGGAAGGATCCAAGAGGAGAACTATTTATATGTGCAGACTGCAGTCAAGTACATCAGTCTCTCCCCTCCTCTTCCTCTCCAGCTCTGCCAGGAAGGCCAGAGTTCTCCTAAGGTATGGAAACAGAGAGCTGAGAGAAGAAGAGGCCAAAGCCCAGAACTCTGTGTACAGAGTGACTCTGGGCTGTTTCTGATTAAACAGAAGCACAGATTCCAGTGCAGGCAGGAGACCACTGTAAATACAGGTCCTCAGTAAAGGTCTGAAGCCAATTTGACCACCATTGCTTTCTTGTTTCTCCCCCAAAATCCCCCCAAACCCCTTCACATCAAAGAGGGGTGTTGTTTTTAACTTAATGGTCTCTATCACAAACCTGACATTCTCAAAGATTACCCAGATCTCACCCCCTTTGCTGCACCAGAGCAGCATCTAATGATGCTCCTGAAGCACCTCCTTAAGGCAATTAAAACCGAATGGTGAGGACATCAGAAAAGCTCTGAAAATAGCAAAATCTGCTTCACTGAAACTACTTCTTGTGCTCAGTTCTCTCCTGCTCCAAGATTCAGCAAGTGCTGTAGCCTTTAAATAAAGCTTCCTGCTTGTAAAAACTGCTGAATAAAGCACATGCTTTAGGTCACGGTCAAACCCCAAAGTTCCTTTAAACAAGACTATATTTGCCCTTTTGCTTTTCCATTTCTTTCTTCCCAACTGGAGTAACTCTACTCACAAAATCATCCCAGGCAGGGGGCTAGAGCAAGGCCAAGCCTAGAGAACAACTCGGTGTTTTCAGCTCAAATGATGACCCTTCAGGGCTGGTTTCTGGTCTCACTAAGGTGGATTACGGAAGGATCAGGAGACCTCAGGGACTGGTGCCTGTGCAGAGCAGAGGCCATTGCACCTGTGTATTTGCACACCCAACATCAAAAACAAAAAGCTTGATACTGGATACAAGACACCAGAGGAGAGAGTGGCTTGGCCCAAGGTCACCAGGAAGTTTAAGCAGCTGAGCACTGGCCCCAGATGTTTGTGGACTTTGCTCGATGCCTTAGAGACAAAGAGAGGCCTGAAGGCAGATTCCCTCAAGTCCATTGCCCAGAGGCCACCACAGCAGGTCATTCACACATCCCAGCTATCCACATCCATACAACTGCTGGATTCCTGCAGTGAACACAACCCTCACTTGGTATTTCCTGCTTACAGAGGGGAACACAAACAATCAAACACTTTGGACAAGGCCTCAGAGTCAGAGAGCTGCTTATGTTTTCCTGAAGGGTGAGGAAGCCACTGCTGTTTCCACCCTGCCAATGGGAAGGGTCCAGCATGGTGGGACTCCCAATGGAGCAGGAACCCAACTCCCTGCTTGCCTCAACCACCAGATAATGCAACAGGCTTTCCAAAAATAAACAGCTGATGCAAGGCTGGAGAAGATTAAAGCAGAGTATTGCTGGGGCAAGGGAGAACATGGCTGGATCACAAGTAATACTGTCTCAGCCCCTCTTGGCAGGTTTTGGGAAAGCCCATGGAAAGCAGCCAGTCAGATTCCAGCTATCGGCTGCAAAGGAAGCCAAAGCTTCTGCACTCCTCAACTTCTTGGTCCAGATTTTCATTTGCTATAAGAAAAGCAGGTGGATTTCCCTCAAAGTTAAAGGATCATGAGCTCAAATACAGGATGCCAGAATGGATGAGGAAAAACAGGGACCTTAATATAGGCAGGGAATGTGGAAGTGACCCAGCTGACATTGCACAACACCACAGCCAGTGCAAGACCTACCCGAGGCACTCGGCGGTGAAGGCAGAGCCACTGACCAGGGACTCCCGTGAAAACCCTCAGGTTCAGTCCCACTTTGACTGAAGGCAGAGCCATGCCTGGCCCTCTGCACAGAACCAGACCCCAAGCTCCCACTTTATCAGCTCATTCTGAGTTAAACAGTTCTGAACAACGATTGCCAACAGCTCCAGCCTTGTTGCCCAACACCTACAGACAATTCAGCCAGTATAAGGTCAACAGTGCCCTATGAGAAACAAGCACTTCCACCAGTGGAGACACACCATGCAGCAACCAACCCTCTGATGGCCAAATTGTCCCTTCTGCCATGGAATGGAGCAGAGTCACTCCTCATGTGCTGTGGGTGGCCAGGAGCAGGAAACCTGCACGGGTCTGCAAAGCCACTGCAGCCTGTGAAGGATCAGTTCAGGAGCTGAGAGGCAGAAGGTGAGCTCATCTGTTTCCCTCAGAACCAGCCTGCCATCTCCTACCCCTCATTTCCAGAGGGAGGCTGTTCAGGTTGGTGCAGACTATGACAATCACACATTTAACCCTGGGCTTGCAGCTCACGCTAGAAAGGAACCAGACAGGGTTGGCATCATTAATAGAAACTCGTCCATCCAAGCTAAAATCCCCACCAGGAAGAGGGCAGCCCTAGCCTTACAGATGGCTCCTGGCAGTGGAAATGCATTTATTTAATGTATGGTGGGAGGTGGCAGTGGGCTCTGTCACCCGCATTACACAGTGGGGACAGAAAGGCCAGGTCAGGCGTGCAGGGTGTGCTACATCAGAGAACCCCTCTGAGCCAGAGCAAAGAAAGAGCTGCAGGACAGGAAAAATCCAGGTCTGGTTTGAGTGCATGTGCTGCCCTTTATTCTTAAAAGCATTACAGGCACTCTGCAATCCACTCCCATTAGAGAGCATTTGCAGCTGATGACAGGCCAGGGAACAGTCCCACACAACACAGGCTCATCACCAGGCCATGGCCAAACGAGCTTTGCTGGGAGAAGTGTAAAAAGTGTCAGTAGTCGAGTCAGGGAAAGCCAAGTCTCTGGGGAGGGGTCCAGGAGCTCTGGGGTCTGATGTGTGCAGGACCATCCTCCTCTCCACACCCCGTCCAAGGGCAGCACGATGGTAGGAGAAGAGCAGGGAAAATGGGAAGGCAGCCACCCAACATGCAGATGGAAGGTTTGACAGGAAGCCCTGAAGCTGCCCTTCAAAGTGGGAAAGTGACCCCTAAGAGAGGACAGATTTGACAACATTTACCAAATGTTCACAAACCTCTCACTGAGGTTTACTAAATGCCAATTTTGCAGCCCATTCTCCTCTTTTGCATCTGACTAGATGGGGTTTGGAGGAGTAAGAGCAAAAGGAATCAAAATATTCGTGCAAAAATTCAATGAACTGAGCAATGTTATGAATGTGATAAACCAGCCTGGAGCTGGCAACATCCCAGATCTGCAAACAGGAATCAGAGCACTGCTCAGGGAAGCATTCCCTGCTCTCTGTTTGCAGCTCAGCTCTGCTCCACAGCACTGGAGAAGATGCCATTAACTGCAAGAAAATACAATACAAAAGAACTAGGTGCAGAGAAAATTAGCAGGACATGTGTAGATGGTGCAGACTTTCCCTTGGCCTTCCCTCCATCCAGCACTCCCAGAGAAACAGAGGAAGCTGCCTGGGCAGCCACAAATTCCTGATCAAAGCCACCAAGCAGCCGATGCTGCAGCACCGAGCTGATTACAGCTGGCAGCCTTGTACTGGGCTTTCCCTCCCCCGTCTCCTTTGTGAGATGATTTAACAAGCTGCAGAATCCCACGGGACATGTCAGTTAGCCAACAGCAATGGAGCATCGTGTCTGGAGTCGTACATGTCCATCTGCACCGTTCCCTTCTGACAGGCACAAAGCTCTGAGCTTGGAGTAAAAATGTCACCAAAAGGAATTTGCCCAGAAAAAAAAATCATGGCAGAGCACGTTCCCTCCCCTGCCCGTCAGTGCCCCTGCACAGGAATGGATGTGCCACTTATGTGTTTTGGGATGGCAGAAAACGTGCCTCTGTGCTCACTGTCTGCTCTGCACAACAGCCACGTGGGCACTGTCAGACAACACCAATGAGATCAGAACAGCTCGAAGTTACTGTTTGTTTCCAGTTACGCTCTGTTTCCCAGAACAGAGATCTGATCCAAAATTTGGGATTTCTAGCAGGAACCTTGCACCTGGAAGGGCATAGGGAAGGTGGACACTTAAACACAGACACCCTCCCCCTGGTGCAGGCTCAGACCTGCTCTGTACAGAAACAATAAACCCACGCCCATGTTCTCTCCATCTCAGTGCCAACAGGCTGCTCGAGGTGGCCACGCGCCGCTGCTCCCTGGGCCACCGTGGCTCCCTTTGTGTCACCCCAAACCCACTCCCATCCCTTCAGCCTGGCTGCTGCCCAGCCCTGATGCCTGGAATGCTGAACTGCAGCGTGTCTGACCTGGGGTGGATGAGAAGCAGGTAAATAGGCCAAGTCAAGCAGAGCCAGAGAAACAGACATTCAGGGACTGAATTACCCCTTCCCTACAGCAATTAAAAAGCAAATGCAATTATTTTGTAACAACAACTGCATCCAGAGTGCACTTTTGCCTTAGGGAGACTGAAACCAGTGAGATGGAGACTCGCACGACATCCCCTTTCCCTTGTGCCATTGCTCAGATCAGCGACACAAGGGCTCTGAATCGGTGCTGGCACCACAGTGCCCGACTGTCCCCGCGGAGGGACCACGCACATGGGGACATTCCCACATCTCAGGAGGGACCCCCAGGCACTGGCCCGCACATCACGACAGGCTGTGAAACACTGCTGCGTTGGAGTAAAAGGAAATTAGTTGCTCTGATACTGAACACCAGAACAATGGGATGGGACACGAGGCCCTCGAGGAAGGGGACACGGGAGTGGAGAATTCAGAGCCACAACAAAGCTTCCACTGAAGCGTTTTGAGCAGACTTTGCCCTTGAACGCAGCCCACACCAGCAGCCCAGCAGCTCACCCACATGGCTCCATTTAAGCCTGTATCAAATCCCAGCTCCAGCTTAACCAGGAGTCCCTGAGGGCTAAAGAAAGACACAGCAAGGAGAGATTAACTGGCAACAGTGTGGGACGAAAACAAGGCACAGACATACCACCGACTCCAGAGACATTCCTTCTTGATGAGCTTTTTAATTGGGTGCCCAAAGAGCAAGTGACAGGGAAAGGAGAGCAAAGACAGCGAGGGAAGGAGGTAAAACAGAAGTTTTACACCCGCCACGGTGGCTCCAGTGGGAGCACAGGAGACACACCTGAGCAGTCAAAGAGCTCTGTGATCACTGTGATCAGCCCCTGCTCCTTCCTGGTATGTGCCATGCAAGCAGGGAAAGCATCAACTTACACACCAGTTCCTGAGAAAGCTCAGGAAAAGAAAGATGAAGATCAGAAAGGACATCCTTTTACTGCAGAAGCATCCGTGAAATCCAGTCCCTTACAGAACAGGAACAAGAGTGAATGGCCGAGGCAGGAAATTATTCCCAAATCCTGAGCTAGCTCCCAGAGAGTTGTCATTACTCATCTGCACTATCTACAGAGATAAGGCGAGAGCTGAGATCATGAGGCAGGCAGCCAAACAGAGCATAGGGAGTGTGACGGTCCTGTCCTGCTCCTGCTCCGAGAGCCCTGGGAAGGGCAGGGACTGATCCCTCAGAGCCAGAGAGGCAGCTGTGCCAACCCTCAATGCTGGGAAACTGAACCAGCAATGAACAGGCAGCACAGAGAGCTGTTCCTACACATTTCACAGTGCACCTGCAGCTTCCAGCCCTGCTTTCACCCACATGCCAGCTCTGACTTTGCCCACGATGACCAGCCAGTCTCAAACAGGTTTTTTCCTCACCTGGAAAAACCTCATTTTCTTTGGGGAACATACACAACATAAGACATTCCAAAACCCTTAAAATATTTCTGCCTACTTCTCTGCAAGCATAACAGACCCAGTTCTGAGCCTCTTCTCTGGTCAATACTGCCCTCCCAGCCAGGAGCTGCTTTCAGTGGCAGGCCTGGGGAACACCCCTGGATTCCTGCTTCAAACCTCCGTGGCCACCCAGCCTCTGGAATTGATTCTGTTCTCAAACCAGGCACTTTGTAATGCCAAACTTGAGAGGATTTCTCACACTGTCTTAATTAGGATGAGGCAAAAGTTGTTTCACCTAATTTCCAACCCGCCTCAATATTACATTTGAAAGACCACCTATGACATCTTCAGCCTTGCTCGCCCCAGGATCTGCAGGATCCAATGGCATTAGATAGAAATCTAATGAGATAATATATTTACATAATATTTATGGCACTCACTCTCAGACAGGGTTTTGTTCTTGCGTCCTCAGTACGTGGCACTACAGACACTTCCTTTGAGCTGGAAAAAGCCTGAGGTTAATTTTTAAATCTAATTTCCCTTTAAAAGAAACCACGTGTTTAAATAACAAGGGAGGAGTGCAAATCTACCTGGGTTTACCAAACCTGAACATCAACTGAAGCTCATCTTCCCTTCAGCTGAATATCTCAGGCTCCTGCAGAGCACCCGGTAAAGCCAGGCACACACTCCTCCTCCTGTAATTCCCTCAACACCCTGCTATGTTGGGTGTTCACACTGATTGTCACCTGAAATTCTCAGCAGCCACAAGAGATGGGACACGTCCCAGTCCCAGCACTTGGCATCCTGCAGCCTCCCCCAGCACTTAAGCAGCTCACCCTCACTAACCCTGGGGAAACAGCCACCTTACTACCCTGTGTGTGCCACAGCTGGTTCCAAACTCAAGCTCCTTATCCAGCAGTCTGGAAGCCCAACTGGATTTTCTTCCAGGATACAAACAGAAACCCCTGCCCTGGCCCAGGCTGCTGTGCAGCATCCAGCTGTTCAGTTTGAGTTAAAGGGTAATCGAGAAAATTTAGCTCCACTATTCATCCAAACTTCTCAAAGCTGAACATTTCTCATCAAGCGACAGGACAAAGTAATTTCAGATTTAGGTTTAGAAACGTGCCCATGACACGACGGACACCCAGGCACCATATGGCATCAATGCTCTAGCTGACCCCGAGCAGGGCATTCCCCCCCCCACGAGGGTGCAAGAGCACAGTCCTTTGGGAAGCAGGACATGCAGAGCTCTGAGGACATCACACAGGCTCTCCAGGTTTTGTGTAGAAGAGGGCACATGCACACACTCCAGCTCCAATGTTGTTCCAAAGGCAGCTCACACTTTGCTGTCCTGTCTCTAACTGAGCCTCTCTCCCTCCCCAGCCCCCCAAGCTCTCCTGTTGCCCACAGCCGGCCCAGGTGCACCCACATCTCCAGCGCTGTTTTCCTCCCTCCTGCAGACAGCAGCTGCACTCACTTCTCCAGTCGGTTGCTATAGAAACAAATCAATCCTCAACAGTTTTATTTTTACCAGTTTCTGTGAAATAGGATTTATCTCATTTCCATGACTAAGCTGTACTCCAGAGCGGCAGCTTTGGGATGGTGGCAGTGCCAGCTCAGCATCGGGCAGAGCTGGCACTGCAGTGCCAAGAGGAAATGGCCATCACTCGTGTTCAGAGACACCTTCTCATCTCAAGGACACTTCACCTTGAAAGGATTCCCACAGCTGGAGCACGAGAGCACTCCACAGCTGCATCCGAGGAGTGGATGGCACAGCCTGGGAAAGGCAGAGGGCTCACATGGAGTGGAGGTGTTGGCACACATTCTGTCTCCAGCCAGCCAGGCAGCCCCTTGAGCACTGCCACAGGAGGGACTCAGCCTCCGGGAACTGCCTTCCCCTTGTCCAGGGGCAGCTGCAAGAGGCTTTCCCTCTGGTCTGCATTTCCTCCCTTCTGTATCCCCTCTACTCTGTGTCACACCTTCCATGCATGTCTATGTTCTATGTTCTGTCCTGCTTGTTTGTCTTTCTGTCTCATTGGAACAATGCATTACCCCACAACATCCCCTCAGTGCACCCAAGTCTCACGAGCACCTGAGCACAAACCACCTGCTCAATCCTTGCACTGTTCAGGATCCTCCAGCCAGCACTGGAGCCAGGCCTGAGCACGAGTAAATGCATGTCATGGATGTGTTTCACTGCTCCTCCCACAACGGGGAAGAGCACAAACTTTAAGGGAGCCCTGCAAATGCTCCTGGGAAGGTGTGTAACCTGACAACCAGAAAAACACCGGGGAGGCCCACATCTGGGCTCTGCTCCTGCCACCACAGGACACTGTGACTGCTAACACACTGCACTCATCAGTGTGCAGCAGCTGCCTTGGTTCCAACATCCTCAACACAATCCGACCCACCTGACACTCCTCACCTGAGACTCTGACTCATCTAATATTCCTCACACCACATCTCAGCCCACAGCAACTCCCTCATGGAATATTTGAGGTAACCTCTACAAGCACATGGTTATTTCCAAAACCCAACTGGCACTGCAAAACACTCTCAAAGCAAGGCAAAAAGTAAGCTTATGTGTTTCTCACCCTCCAGCTGACATAAACACGTTGACACACTGACACTCCCAAGAGAGCGAGTCTCAGAGCACCAGAGGACTCAGCATGTGGGTAAAGACTGGGTGCTGCATAACCCCGAGTCCTGCTCTACAGAGGGGAGCAGCAGCACCCGGGGCCTGGGCGAGTGGAACTGGGAGGTCCCACAGCAGGGAGAGCCCCGTGCTCCTGACCCAGCCCCGAGCACGGAACCGTGACCCAAGCACGCAAATAAAACCTTCCAAAGCTGCATCACAAGATCACACAGCCAGTAACTGCAGCCTTTGAATTCTTTAAGAAGTGCTCAGGAAACAATTCCCAGCAGAGGGCCGGTGCACACCCGTGCCTGTGGCAGGAGCACGTCCAGCAGCCCCTGCTGGGTGTGCAATTACAGAGGGCTCTGTCCTGTGGTGTGTGCACGGCAGGGCGTGGAGAGGAGACAGCCTGAAGTGGGTGAGATGCTTAATCACAGCAGCAGGAGAGGGACAGACCCAGTGCTGCCCAGTTCTGTGGGGATGCAGTGGGAGCAGCTCCCCTGTGATGCTGTGAACTATCAGCCTCACCAGAGCAAACACCAAACCCCTCTTTGTTTTAATACAACTCATTTTTCTGACTCCAAACCGCCCTTGAATTGTCAGAACCCACTTCAAGTGTTCTGCCATCCCACCACGTCATTCCCTAAACCAACCAGACCCCCTCACCAGCAGCAACTGCTGCAAATGGGCTGGAACACAGGCTGTGGCTTCTGTGGAGCAGCACCCAACCCTTCCCACAACAGATGTGCACCCAAACTCCTCCTTCCCAGCAGAAGTGTCTCCTTGATACATTCCCAGAGGATTGCAGAGCTCATCTAGGGCTCAGCAGCTGCCTCAGTTTCCCCTCCCAGCAACAAAGATCCAGGCTTTTCACAGCAACAGTTAAAAATAAAAAGCTTTTTCTGCAGATTTGGCTTTAACACAACCCATCCCTCACTGCTCCTGGCAAAACCTCCTGAATGCAGCCTGATAGCTCAGCCACAGATTATTTTGTTGTTTCCTGCCTTCAACTTCACAGTGAAGCACTAAAAAACCCAAAGCCAATAAATCCAAATTCTGCAGCCTTGATGCAAAAGTGCCCCTGAAAATCCAAGAACCCTCATGGATTCACGGTGCATTTCTGACTTCTGGACTTGCTGCTGCTCATAAGCCCTAAGCTGCACGTGCATGGAGTGGATTTTCCCTCTGGCTGCTCACTGGTCCTCACGTGGTGCCTTTGCCTGTGCTGTGGTCAGGTGTGGAGTTGAAGCAGCCGGGCACAGCCGAGGGGCCGGATCCAGCCCCCAGCACGTCCCCAGGCCCTGCGGATCCCACGGCACAAGGGCTGATCCCGGGGCCACTGAGCCTCCCAAACCCTGGCAGCCACCACCTCTTTGTGAGCCCACCATCTCTGGCAAACGCCAGAGTCCCATCTCCTCCTTGTTCCCCCACCCCACCAGGGTTTGTCCCTCTGCCCGAAATCCTGAGTGTTACACCCTGCACCTTCACCCCTCAGGAGAGACTTCCATTGTCTTTGCAATTACTGCTCCTGTGGCTTATCCTGCTCCATCCTGTCCCGCTTCCTGCTCACCTGCAGCTGTAGGTGATTGGAGTCTGTGCATGGCTCCACACCCAGCGGGCTGGCTGGGCCTCACCACAGGCCCACTGTGACAAAGTTCACATTTGCCTGATAACAGGCACGGTGGCAGCTCAGGTGATGTGATAAAACACCGCATTCCAAGGAATTTACTGCCAGGGGAATCTTCTACCACTTCATGGAGCAACACTTGTTCTCTTTGGAAGAAAAATAGCCCACACTGATGAGTGCTAGCTCAGAGCAAGCACCAGCTCAGCACCTACCAGGTGTAACGTGGGAATTCCAGGAAATGCCTGGTTTGTACCTCATCCAAAACTGTATCTTTGAGAAGCCTGAAATGTTGCAGAACTGCCAGAAAAAGCTGAGACAGGCACCTCGGGACACATGGGCTTTGGGAATAGGTTGTCCAAACAGTGGGACTTAAAAAATAAAATAGGAACTAAATGGCGACATCCAAAGGAACCAAAATCGGGAGGAGGAAGGAACAAGGGAGTTCTGCCAACCCAGCTGAGCATTCATGACCCTGCAGTAGGAATGAGCTCTGGGGGTGGAGGGCAGCTCAGCAGCTCCCATGTTGGGACAGATCCTTACAGACGGGAGGAGCCTCGGCAGGAGCAGGGATCAGCCTGAGTAGGAGGCGGCAGCTGCCTGAGGAAGGGAAAACATGGAGCACACAGACCTGACCAAGGGCAGAGCTCTCCCCACAGCTGAGGGGGCAACACCCTACACTAGAAAAGCTCCCATGTTGTAGTGTTGGAAAGGTGAGGTTTCCTCCACCAAACACATCCCTAAAATTGATCTGTCCCAGCTGCTCCCTTGGGCCTCTCCTTGCAGGGACACTCAGCAGCTGCTTCTCATCCAAACCCCATCACAAGCTCCTCACCTGGAGTCACTTAACCCAGAGCCAAAGCCCAACAAAGGGTCAGGAGGTGGGAAACAATCCCAAAGCCCCTCAGTGGCAGCAGGTGCCACACAGCGAGTTAAGGATGCGCTGCCAGACCCGGAACTGCTGTCACAGACACACACAGAACACACAGTGCAAGGAAAACAGCCTCGGGGCTGGGACTCGGGAGGGGAACGGGACCATTGCAGTGTCCCTGACAGCCACGTCAGCGGACACGGGTGACAGCTGTGACGGGCACTGTCAGACATGTCTGTGCACAAAGCCACGGACAGAGTCAAACAGCCCCACGGGTGCCGTGTCCGCGGGGAAAGGGCCCCGTGTGGAGCTGGTGCAGCTCACAGTGTGTGTAACCAGACCCTCGGCACTGACCCGAGCCCCCCGCCCGCACAGCCACCCCTTGAGGGGCTGCAGCAACTCCCCTCCCAAACCAGGGCTCAGAGCGTTTAATGTATCCAAGGAGAAGGACACAGTCTGACCCAGGGGCACATTCACGTTTCAGAAACACAAACCTGTGCCCCAGGGCAGCTCTCCTGGCCGGGGCCTCTGCCCCAGACAGGGAGCAGGTTATGACAAAGGGAAAACACATCAAATTTGGCCACAACTGGGCCAGTCACATCCCTCTCAAAAGTCAAGGTGCGTAGTGACAGCGGCACAAATCTCCTCCCCATGCTCCAGTACAAACCAGTTGCTCAGGGACCAGGAGCAGCAGCATTTCCAGCAGAGGCTGAAGTGGCACAAAGCTGTGGCTCCAGAAGCACAGCACTGAGTGGTTTCCTCAGCAGATGCCAAAAACAGGGGAGGAGAAAAAAAACTAAAAAAGGTCCAAGAGCTTCAAACCAGAGAATTGCACAGCGCAGGGCTGGGGACACCAAAGCCACTGAGGAAGACCCCCCAGAGCCGACCCCGACCCCACAGGGGGTCACCGGGAGGGTGCCCCAGCAGGGCCCGGACACCTCACCCAACACCCACAGCCGGCAGCTCTCCCACCGCGGGACCCCCCGCACGTCCTGGGCTGCACCCAGAACCCTCCAGACGCACCACAGCTCCCCAGTCACACCAGTCGGAGCGCCCGCACAGCCGCGCTTCGGTCCCGGGGCAATAGGACAGCCCTGGGCAGCACCAGCCCTGGCAGTGCCCGCTCCAAACAGACAGACAGCTGCCCTCCCCTCCTGGCCCACAGGAGGCACACCGGCCCAAGGGGCTCTGCCGCGGCTCCCCCCGCGCCCCCGGTCCCACCAAACTCCCCGGGGTCTCCAGGTCGCACATCCCTCACAACCTTCCGCGATGTCTTATCCCACCCTCGGCCCTCGACTCCCACCTGAGGCGCCTCCGGCTATGACCTGCACCCCCCCGGGGACGGACTCCCAGCTCCCCGCTCCCTCCTTGGCCCCTGGCCCCGCACAGCGCCCTCCCCGGGGCCGCGCTCACCTGAGCAGGCTGGACAGCGGGTGTCCCACACCGCCGCTCCCGCCGCCGCCGCCGCCACCGCCGCCGCCCCCCCCCGCGGAGCCGCCGCCGCCGCCTCCCCCGCCGGAGCCGCCGAAGCCGGAGCTGAGGCGCTTCCCCGAGAGCAGCTTCTCCACGGCCGGGAGGTTCCCGGTGCGCGCGGCCTCCAGCAGCTCCTGCTCCTTCCCCATGGCCGGCGCGGCCCCGCGCCCGCGACACTTCCGGGGCGGGGCCTCGGGGGGCGGGATCAGATGAGGCGGGACCCGCGCAGGGCCCGCCCCCAGCCCCGCCCTGTCCCTCAGGCCGCGCCCGTTTCCGGGCGGGGTTTGGGGGGTTTCCTCCCCGTAGCGGCGGGGCGGGGCTGGGCTGCGGTGCCGCTCCAGCGCCTTGTCCCGGCTCTCTGCCCCGTGGGAGCAGCCGGGTGTGGAGCTCTAGCTCGGGGCGGGGCCGAGCCCAGCACAAGGCCCTCTGCGGCAGCGCCGTTGCCATGGCGACAGGCCTCGCCCCTCCTCGTCCTGCCCCTATCTGTGCGTCATCAGGAGGCGCGGGCTCTGCGCCGTTGCCATGGCGATAAAAAGNCCAGGGCAGCTCTCCTGGCCGGGGCCTCTGCCCCAGACAGGGAGCAGGTTATGACAAAGGGAAAACACATCAAATTTGGCCACAACCGGGCCAGTCACATCCCTCTCAAAAGTCAAGGTGCGTAGTGACAGCGGCACAAATCTCCTCCCCATGCTCCAGTACAAACCAGTTGCTCAGGGACCAGGAGCAGCAGCATTTCCAGCAGAGGCTGAAGTGGCACAAAGCTGTGGCTCCAGAAGCACAGCACTGAGTGGTTTCCTCAGCAGATGCCAAAAACAGGGGAGGAGAAAAAAAACTAAAAAAGGTCCAAGAGCTTCAAACCAGAGAATTGCACAGCGCAGGGCTGGGGACACCAAAGCCACTGAGGAAGACCCCCCAGAGCCGACCCCGACCCCACAGGGGGTCACCGGGAGGGTGCCCCAGCAGGGCCCGGACACCTCACCCAACACCCACAGCCGGCAGCTCTCCCACCGCGGGACCCCCCGCACGTCCTGGGCTGCACCCAGAACCCTCCAGACGCACCACAGCTCCCCAGTCACACCAGTCGGAGCGCCCGCACAGCCGCGCTTCGGTCCCGGGGCAATAGGACAGCCCTGGGCAGCACCAGCCCTGGCAGTGCCCGCTCCAAACAGACAGACAGCTGCCCTCCCCTCCTGGCCCACAGGAGGCACACCGGCCCAAGGGGCTCTGCCGCGGCTCCCCCCGCGCCCCCGGTCCCACCAAACTCCCCGGGGTCTCCAGGTCGCACATCCCTCACAACCTTCCGCGATGTCTTATCCCACCCTCGGCCCTCGACTCCCACCTGAGGCGCCTCCGGCTATGACCTGCACCCCCCCGGGGACGGACTCCCAGCTCCCCGCTCCCTCCTTGGCCCCTGGCCCCGCACAGCGCCCTCCCCGGGGCCGCGCTCACCTGAGCAGGCTGGACAGCGGGTGTCCCACACCGCCGCTCCCGCCGCCGCCGCCGCCACCGCCGCCGCCCCCCCCCGCGGAGCCGCCGCCGCCGCCTCCCCCGCCGGAGCCGCCGAAGCCGGAGCTGAGGCGCTTCCCCGAGAGCAGCTTCTCCACGGCCGGGAGGTTCCCGGTGCGCGCGGCCTCCAGCAGCTCCTGCTCCTTCCCCATGGCCGGCGCGGCCCCGCGCCCGCGACACTTCCGGGGCGGGGCCTCGGGGGGCGGGATCAGATGAGGCGGGACCCGCGCAGGGCCCGCCCCCAGCCCCGCCCTGTCCCTCAGGCCGCGCCCGTTTCCGGGCGGGGTTTGGGGGGTTTCCTCCCCGTAGCGGCGGGGCGGGGCTGGGCTGCGGTGCCGCTCCAGCGCCTTGTCCCGGCTCTCTGCCCCGTGGGAGCAGCCGGGTGTGGAGCTCTAGCTCGGGGCGGGGCCGAGCCCAGCACAAGGCCCTCTGCGGCAGCGCCGTTGCCATGGCGACAGGCCTCGCCCCTCCTCGTCCTGCCCCTATCTGTGCGTCATCAGGAGGCGCGGGCTCTGCGCCGTTGCCATGGCGATAAAAAGACACGCCCCTCACGGCGCTCTTAGTCAATCGTCATCGGGTGCGCCGCCGCGGAGCCGCTGCCATGGCGACAGGCTCCGCCCCTCACTGGCCTCCGTTTAGTGCGTCATCAGGAGGCGCCGTGGCGGTTCCGTTACCATGACGACAGGCCCCACCTCTCGGGGACTTGCAGTGTTGCGCCATCAGGAGGCGCCGCGGGCGCGGCCATGGCGGACCCGGCCCGGGACCCGCTCGGAGCCGCCGCGGCCGCGGAGCCGCCTCCGGGCCCGGCCCTGCCCGCGGGACACGGCGCGGGGGACGCGGCGGCCGCGGAGGGGGAGGGCGAGGGCGAGGCGGGAGAGGCCGGCGGGGGTGGCGAGCCCAAGGCGGACGGGGCGGACGGGGAGGTGAGAGCGGGGCCGGGCGGGAGCGGGCCCGGGAGGAGCCGAGCGGCCGCAGAGCGAGCGCTGCGCTGTCCTTCAGGTGAGGAGCGCGGAGGGGGAGGCGGCGGACGGGGACGAGCCCGGGCTGCAGCCGAGCGCGGCCAGGAAAGTGAAGCTGGAGCTGAAGGAGCGGAAGGAGAAGAAGCAGAAGGTGGATGAGGACGAGATCCAGAAGATGCAGTGAGTGCCGGGGACCCGTCCCAGATCCCCCTTCTCACACCCGAGAGCCGCCAGGGCACAGCCCAGCCCAGCCCTGCCCCGGCTGGGGCGCCTTTGCATGGCGGCCGCGGGGACCCGAAGAAGCCTCGGAGTTGTATTTTTGCTGTGACCGATCGTTCTCCCCCCCCCGCAGGATTCTGGTCTCGTCCTTCTCCGAGGAGCAGCTGAACCGGTACGAGATGTACCGTCGCTCTGCCTTCCCCAAGGCCGCCATCAAACGGGTACGACGGGCAGGGGCGTTCGGGACAGGGCTGAGGGGCCCCCCGGGACCCTCCTCAGCCGCCCCGGCCCCGCGGCTCAGCCCGGTGTCCCGGCACTGCCGATCCCGAGGGATCCCCGGGCAGAGCCCGCAGGGCACCTCCAACCCCCCGGCAGTGCCGGCACGGGGCTGCAGCTCGGGGGGGCCGGGGGTCTCTGTGGGTCAAGGTGAGGGGCTCTGACTGTCCCTGCCTGTCCCCCCAGCTCATCCAGTCCATCACAGGCACCTCGGTGTCCCAGAACGTCGTCATCGCCATGTCCGGCATCTCCAAGGTCTTCGTGGGGGAGGTGGTGGAGGAGGGTGAGTGGCAGCTGCTGGGGGTGGAATTCAATGCCCGGAGCTCAGGACACAAACAGGGCCGGGGGAGGCCCTGGTCCAGTGGCAGCCCCAGCTCAGGGCAGAACAGCGAGGGCAGCCTGGGCTGGCACAGCCCCTCTGCCCCTGAGCCAGGTACTGCTGCTGCTCCTCACGAGGAGATCCCAGGGCTCCAGCTCTGTCCCTCAGCCCAGGGCTCTCCTTAGTGCTGCTGAGAACAAAGGAGTTCCTTGAGACCTGGGAGCTGTCCCAGCTGGGCTGGGGGTCCTGCAGCCTCAGGGCCTGTCACAGGGAGCAGGGGGAGCACAGCCCCTCTGTCCACAGCCCCACAGAGCCCACCCAGCCCTGGGTTTAAGCACATCAGTCCCTGTGGGACTGGATCCAGCACATCCACCCTGGCTGAGTGGTTCAGAGGCCCTTTGTCCTGGTCACTCCTGGGACTCCTGTCAGGGAGGAGCTCATGGAGCAGGTTCATTCCTGGGCATTGGCAAAGCAGGAGCTGTAAACCCTAAACACAAGCATTACCTGTTGCCTTTCCACGTGCAGCTGAAGCAGTAAAAGAGGGGGAGGGCTCAGGTGTCCCCTCCTGTGACCTCTGTGTTCGTTGTTCAGCCCTGGACGTGTGTGAGAAGTGGGGGGAGCTGCCCCCCCTGCAGCCCAAGCACATGAGAGAGGCCGTGCGGAGGCTCAAGGCACGAGGGCAGATCCCCAACTCCAAGTACAAGAAGATCATCTTCCACTGACTGGCCTCGGAGCAGAGAGGGGCTGAAACAGCAACCTCTGGGACCCTCCCCAGCTGAGCCACAACCTGAGGCCCCTTGGGGAGGAGTGTGAGACCTCGGGGACCACAGGGACAGTCCTGAGTCACTGCTCAGGACCCTGCACTGGGCAGAGCCAGGAGCTGCTCCTGACCTGGAGCCACGGGCTCCTCTGCCTCAGCACAGCAGGGAGAGGAACATCCACGGCCTTCAGCGTATTCACCCCCCAGGGCTGTGCTTTCTGCTGGCCCAGATGTGGCTTTTTTTGTACATTAAAGTTGCTCTGTGTTGGTGGCCCAGCTGGACTCGCTGTGTGCCGGGGCAGGGCAGGATGAGGCTGTGCCTCAGCCCACCACGAGGTGCTCCTGGAGCTGCTCCCAGCCTGGGGCAATGCTGGGTCCCTGGGGCCTCTGAAGTCATGGCTCAGCTGTGCTTCCAAAGCCAGAAAACAGCACAGTTGGGAAGACGGGGTAGGGGGGGAGGGAGAGGGGGGGAGAAGAGGCCTGAGCCTGGAAGGAGGTTAAGGAGTTTAATTTTGCTCCTGGTTCATAGAACCAATAAATGCATCAGTGGAAACAAACTGCAACAAAGTTCCAATCCTGGCTAAAACTCAAATTCAAGTTCAGACTTGCACATTCCCCCGGTCCCCAGGCCCCGGGAGCTGCTCCTGCCCCAGAGAGGTGCTGAGGCCACGGGCTCTCCCACAGCACCTGTGGTGGGCAGGATTCCGTGGGCTCCCACCAGAACAGAGGACGAGTCCTTAGATAAGGGGCTCCACAAAGTAAACTTTGCTACTTGTGATCCATGGAGATCCCGGAGGTTTTGTCCTCCCACGCCTGTGGGTTTTGGGTTACAGTCCTTTTTACTGGGACTTCAAAGCAAAGGAAACGCTTGAATTCTTCAACAAAACCCATTGACTTGAGTTGCTGGAGCAAGAAATTTGCTGTAAACAACTTGCCCCCAGCTGTGCTCAGCCTGCACACGTGGGAGGAGCTGTGGGACCCTGCAGGTGGGCACTAAGGCAGAGCAAACCCTTTGCACCCCACTCATTCCCCACCCAAACAAAACATCATGAAAATTTGAAAGAGCAGAAGAGAAACCTTCCATTTTCAAGCAATTAGCGAAGAAAAAGCAGGAACACCATTGCATTCCACCTCAGGCAAGCAGTCTCGGAGCTCCTGCTCCCCAGGGAGAGGGAGCAGCACAAAGGTTTGGCAAAGCAAAGTCCAACTTCTGCTCGGAGGCTCTGGGCAGTTCCCAGGGGTCTGTTCCAACAGCACCTGGATCCGGAGAGGCTCTGTCACCTCCTGTCTTGCTCTGGGAGCTGCTCACAGCAAGTCACTCCCTGCAGAGGGGTCTGACATGTCAGCACTGCCTTCACTGCTGAGGGCTGGGGAAGGCAGTGCCCCTGACACCCACTCCAAGTGCGTTTTCCTCTCGGGAACAGAGCAGGTGGCTCTGGAATGTGTCCCAGCCCAGGCAGCCCTGCTGAAGGATTTCCCCCAGACAGGAGCTCAGTGCTGACAAACCCCCACGGCCCTGCAGGAGCAGCTCCTTCCTCAGGGGTCACAGCTGCTCCCTCTCCCTGCCGGAATTCCAGCACACAAAGCTGTGAGGACAACGTGCACCCCAAAAATTACACAGGTCATCTCACTCTGAGACTGAACCAACTTCCTTCACCCCTGTTCTTTGATAGTAAACTTAAACAGTGCCTTGTAAGGAATCAATTCCTTTGTTTTTCTGCATCAAAAAGCCAAATGTTGTGGGATTAAGTGAGAATGAACTGGACTAAGTCTAATACACTGTCTCCACACAAGGAATTACTGGTGGAAAAAGAAATCTGAAGGGATTTCTTTACTATCCTGACCCTGTTCTTGAGGGGATAGTGAGCTGTGTCCCCTCACTCCACAGGGGGAAATCCCTTCTGCACTCCTGTCCCTCCCTCCAGGAGCCAGCAGAGCCCTGAGCCCTCTGCCACCCCTGTCCTGTCACTCCCCAGGTGCTGAAGTGACCACCCTCCTCCTGCCATGTCCCTTGGTGAGCAGGACTGGGCAAGAACACAACAAGGGAGGGTGAAAGAAGCAGAAACCCCAACATGGACCCTCTCTAGATGTCACCATGGAAGGTGAAGGCTGATGAGGAGACACGGGATGTGTCTCTCTCCCCCAACATCTGACCTTGTGTTTGCAGGCTGAGCAGTGCCCTGGCTCAGTGCAGCACTGCCAGAACACAGCAAAGAAAACTCCTCCTCATTCCTTCCCTGTTTGTCTCAGCCAGGCCTCCCTCCCTTCCCTCCGTCTCCGAGTCCTGTGCAGTCCCAGCTGGTCTCAGTCCCTGGATCAGACCCATTTGGCAGCGACGTGACCAAACCTGCCCTGGTGGTGCTGGTGCTGGTCCCTGCTCCCCGGCAGTGCCAGCACTGTCAGAGCTGGAACAGGGGGTTGTATTTCCTGATCTCCTGCAGAAGATGAGCCTTGTCCATGTTGGCTTCTGCAAGGGCCAGTTTCATGGTCTGCAGCTCCCTTTGCAACTCTGGCACTTGCTTTAGCTACAAGAGACAAAGAGAAAACAAGGCAGAGTTTCCAAGGTGCACAGTGACCTGCTCAGAGGAGAACCAGAGCAGGAGCTTTTGAGATGAATTACATATGACACAACTTCTCTTTGTGGGAACCTCTCTATTCCTGTTTTTTGAACAAGGAACTGGACACAGTGGGAAGATGGACCCAACCAGAAAAACAACCAGGTTTCTGAAAGGGAATGGGAAGGTTTATGCTGGGCAAGGTGCCCTCACTCCTCAGAACTCCCATAAGAGGAGGCACAGGCTGCTCCCCTGGGCACTCCCTTCCTGCAGCTCACCACACCTGCCAGGGACTGCAAACACATGAAGGCCAAAGGGAATTTCCAGCCCCCTGCCAGCTCTCTCCTTGTCCAGACAGTAACAGGCAGCAATGACTCACCTGCAGCCCATGTGCTCCTGCTGCTGGGGCTGCCAAGACAGACTCTGCTGGGGCCTTTTGCTCCTCAGGAACTGACACAGGTTTTTCCTCTTTCAGTGAGTCCTTCCCCTGGGGAGCTGGAAAGCAACAGAACACATTCAGGTGTGGACATTCACATAAGAGGGCTCTTGGCACAAAAAGAATAATATTTTTTTTCTTCTCTCCCCCCCTCCTTTTTAAGCAGGGAAACAAAATTCTCTTTTCCATTTTAAAATGAAGAAACTAAAGCAAGGGAAGAGGCAGAAAGGGGTCCTGGCTGTGTGTGCTCAAGGAAATACCAAGTACGAATTCCCACACTAGGAAACAGAGGCAGGGACTGCTCCCACCCCGGAGCCCATCCTTCCCAGCAGCAACCATCATTCAGTTCCAGTCTCCTCCAGCACAGCCTGAGGGTGCAGAGGGACAGTACAACCAGCTCCTGGATGTTGCTGACCTGTGAGATAGAACACACCGTCGTCCCTGCGCCTCACGACAACGTGATCCACTGCCAGGGTGACGGGGACAGGGCCAGGGGAGGTGGGGTACACCCGGGGGCTGTCATCCTGGCAAGACACAAAGCAGAGAGGAGATGAGCTGCTGTGACAGCTCTGGCCCTCTGGAAAGGATTCTCCTTGCCTGCACCCTCCTCAGGAGCAGCATTCCTGCCCAGCAGCACTGCCAGAGCTCACCAGGGCACCCACCCACGGAAGGGCCTGGCTGCATGAAGAGGCCTGCACGTGAGCAGTAATCAACAGTTCCCTTGGGTTCCTCGTTCATCCCTAAGGCAGTTTTTAGAAGCAAAACCAGTCTCAGGAAAACAGAAGTTCTACAGAGGCCCCTAGGAATCCCATGGGGTCCCTTCCCAAGCAGAATCTTCCAAGTGAGCTCTGCCCTGGCTGCCATCCCGGGAGGAATCTCCGGTTCCCCACACACTCACCTGCATCGTGATTTTGGCATCCACCACCTCTATCTCCATGGGGATCACCTCTGGAATGATCTCATCCTCGAGGAAGGGGCCCAGGCTGGTGAGGGAGGACATGCAGAGCTGTGTGTGGCAGCCCCGCAGCAGCACCCGCAGGAGCCCGTTCCGCTCGGCCAGCGGGGAGTGGGCGGCGGCGGCGGGACCCCCGTCCAGGCGCAGGCACAGCTGGGGCTGGGGCGGGCTGGGCACGGGGTCTGCAGGCTCCTCCACACCCGGGGCTCCTACAGCTGGAGCAGAGAGGTGTCACTGCACAGCGGGGCACCAGCAGCCGGGTCTAAGCCCTGAAAGGGCATCTTGGAAAGCCCATTTCTGCCAGCTGCAGAGAGCAGCCAAGCTCACAGTGACCTCAGCCTGACATCATCTCTCACTTGAAATGAATCCATGTTGGAGCTGTTTGGGGTTTGTTTACTTAGGGGTTCAGTTACCTTTTTTGGGGGGGTGGGGGGTTGATTGTTTTGGGGTTTGGGTTGGGTTTTTTTAATTCAAATTTAGCCCTGGGGAGGTACCCTAGACCAAAAGCATTTTTCCTCAGAGCAGGAGTAACTTCAGGGTTTCCCTAGATAGCTTTATTCACTCTTTTAATTCATTTCATGCAGCCTAGCAGGAATTAAAAAAATCCCAGTCAATGATTACTAAGCCCCACAGAGCCTGGCTATGCAGGCATTTGGGAGACATCTTTGAAATGCAGATCTGAACCCTCACAGCTGAGTTGTATTCAGTCCTAACCACCTCAAACCCTGAGGTCCCAGTTACTGGAATATTCCCCGAGCAAGGCTGCTGTAAAAGCCAGTTCTAAGAGCACAGCTGTAAAAGCAGCTGAGTCCCAGAGCAGTGTCTCACCCACGTAGCCACGCAGATACTGCCACATCCCCACGTTGTTCAGCTGCTCTGGAACCACGTTCATCACTTGTACAGCCACAGACAAATCATCCCCTCGTGCCTCTATGCCACAGTTCACCTCATTCATCTTCAACACGAGGACAGACACCTGAAACAGCCACCAAGAGCTCATTGATTACAACAAACATCTCTCTGGTTCACTTCCAGATCCACTCAGGGACAGAGCCCCAGTGCCAGACTGACCAGCTGCAGGCTGGGGTCTTCACTCTGGGACGTGGAGCTGTTCACCTCCGGGGACAATCCACCCTCATCCTCAGCCACCAGGCTTGTCCTGCTGCCTGAGTCGCCATGGGCCTGAGGAAGCTGCCTCGAGGAAAGAGGGTCCAGGCTGGGTTCTGAAATGAAGTAACAACAAAACTCGATTCCACTTCTTTTTCTGGTTTTGAGAAGTCCTGAGATGTCAGCATCTGCCTTAATCTTATGGCCTCTCAGCCTATACCATCCTCTGGAAAACTCTCTCCTGCTCCTCTGACAAAGCAATACAGAATTGAAGTGAAAGATGTTCAGAGTACTCTGTATCCAGCCAGCCCTTCCTAAACCATTCCTAAACACTCCATACACCCCTCCACTGGCTCAGTCATAGCCCCTGCTCTGCTATGGCCTCAGGACATCGTGTTATGTGCAGGGTCACCCCCCCACTCATTTACACTCCTCATCTCAAAGAAACAGCACCTACGAAAGGAGAAGGAGCCACTGGGGGGGAACTACTGATGGCCTACAAAAAGAAGGAGTAGCAAAAGAATTCCACAGGAACACAGCATGGAGGGGTTACCCATGGCACAAAGCTGTTCATCACTGTGAGAGGAGAGGAGAAGCCAAGGGCTCGTACCAGAGTCTGTGAGCAGCACGAAGCCGTCGCTGCCGTCGCTGTCCACGGACAGCCCGTCCTCGGGGCCGCTCCCGTCCACGGACGTGGTGTCAAAGGAGTGCTGGGACGGGGTTCTCTTCATGGAGAAGAAACGCATCCGGCCCCCGCCCGGGGTCACTGCTCCCTCCTCTGCTTTGGGCACAGAATCCCTGCAAAAAACCCAACACAAACCAGTGATAAAGGCAGACACCTGAGCCTGCAGGTTACATGGATATTGGGCTGGACTCTGACCTCTTGCAAGTCAGACTTTAGTGTCCTCAGACCAGCCCCAGGAGATGAAGACTTAACTCATCTCCAACCCAAAGGACATGGGAAGAGGGGGAGCAGTTCAGTCTCTGTTCCCCCTCCTGCACCCTGGGAGCCCGTGGTGCTCACCTGGCTGGGGGCAGGGAGAGCATCCTCTGCACGGTGGAGGTCATCCTGTCCCGGCTCAGGCTCAGAGCATCCTTGGTGAGGGACATGGCCTCCTTGGTGAGGTCCATTGTCACGTGCAGAGCCTCCTTCGTGGCGTCCTTGGTGATGTGCAGAGCACTGGAGAGCTCCACCTCGATGTTCCTCAGTGGGATGAGCTCTGCCTGGACATCAAGGGCGACGCCTCCGCTGCCCGAGGGCTGCACATCCGAGGTTGGGCTGGAAGGGAGAGCAGGGGGGCTCTGAGGTTGGCTGCTGGTCTCTGCTGGTCTTTCTGCTACCAGGGCTTCCACAGCTTCATGTGCTTCCTCTATCAAGCCCTTCTCCTCTGTGCCCTTACCACGTGGAGCTGCGCTCAGAGCTCCGTCACTCGCAGACCTTGGGAGTGACTCTGGCAGGACACTGGCACTGGTACTCCCGACCTCACTGTCCTCTGGGAGCTCCGAGGAGCTGCACACTCCCTTCTCTGAGCTGCTCTCTGATTTCAGCTCCTTCTCTTCGGCCACCAGCCCCTCCTTGCTGTCTGAAGGAGAGAGCTCAGACTCGATCAGGCTGGTTGTGTCCGAGTCAAGGGATCTGCCTTCCGGGACAGACCCTGGAGCAGGGTTCATGAGCAGGGCCACTTCAGCACTGTGGAACATAACTCCCACACAAGCAGACATGGGATCTAAAGGACACCCAGTCACTTCCTGGGTATCTTGAGCCAGCTGCTCCTGTAGTGTTTGCAGAACTTCCTTCATCCTGAGCAGCACCAAGTACTGGTAGTGGTTGAGCCGAACTTTGACATGAACAGATGAGGACATGAGCACATGGATATCAGCAGAGGCTTCCAGCTCTTCACTGTCTACTCCATCATCAACTTCACAGTCAGATTCTCCCAAGACATCCATTGTTTCTGGGGCCTTGTAGATGTTCTTCAGATCCTGGTCAGTCTTTGATCTTTGACAAATGCCGTGTTCTCTGGAAAGGTTCTCGTTCTTTGAGTGGTTGCTAAAGCTGGCAGAAGGCTTGATTTTCACCTCAGAGGCAGCCAGTTCCTGTCGTTTAGATATCTGAGCTTGCCTCCACCTCTTGGGCAGGCAGGCCCAAATGGAAAGGGGAAAAGGGTCAATAAAGCTGAGGGCTCTGCCCTTGGAGCTTTCAGCCCCCTCGAAGCCCAGGGCAAGCTCAGTGAAGTTCACAGACCACAGATCCTCGGAGGCAGAGGTTTTGTGGAGCAGCTGGGGCAGGCCCAGGTGCTTCTGAGGCCTGTCATCCACCTGGTAGGCGTGGCGCAGGAAGAGGGTGTGCAGGAGGCTGAAGCTGCCCTGGGCCCGGGGGAACTCGGTGTAGCTGGAGTGGAAGAACTCCGAGCCCGCGAATCTCCGGAAGAGGCTCTGCAGGTCCTGGCAGCCACAGGAGGGGCCATGCCGGGTGTTGGTGGCTGTCACCTCTGACGTGCCAATGCAGAGGCTCTGTGGGCGATCCCGATGGTCCGTGACCTTCTTATCCACGGGGATGTTGAGCTACGTGGGGAAGAGAGATGTTGCCTATTCTGCATGAGAACCTGAGCACCCGCTTTACTGCCCACAGACCAAACAGAACTAGCACAGGTGGCAGACAGAGGAAAGTCAGAGCATTTGTTTCCTCACTATGTCCTGGTCTCATGTGCCTTCCACAACAGGGAGGGAGAGAACACTGAAGGCTGGGAAAGGGAGGAAAGGAATGGTACCTTCAGGCGGAAGCCATCCAGTCGGACATCGACGTGCTCATCACGCTTGCCTGAGTCCTCCAGCTTGTAGATGGCTTTGAACTGCTCCAAGCTGCGATAGAGATCCAGGCAGAAGAGATTGATCCAGAGCACACTTGCTGTGTCCAGGGTGAGAATCAGGCCGTTCAGCTGCACGTACAGGTTTGGGCACGGAACTGGAATGGAACAGATCAATAAGAGCAGAAAAGGCCCCTCAGGTCTCCGCAGCTCAGTGCAGAATCTGCACTGACAGCACCAATGCAGGGCCTTCACCACCCT
Source organism: Lepidothrix coronata (assembly GCF_001604755.1). Classification (NCBI taxonomy): domain Eukaryota; kingdom Metazoa; phylum Chordata; class Aves; order Passeriformes; family Pipridae; genus Lepidothrix; species Lepidothrix coronata. The sequence goes on from NW_016690443.1 coordinate 409,302, forward strand.
GGGAGACTATTTCTGAAAGGGAGTAGCTGTGGTACAGGCAGAGAAATGAGCTGTTCCAGGCCTCCCATCAAAGCAGCTGCAGAGTACCCAGAGCACCCCACGGCCCTGCTCCAGTGCTGACCAGTAAGGCAGAACCCAGGAGCTGGGCAGGCAGCAGCTGCTGCAATTTCTTCCTGCACCCGGTATTTTGCAAGCACAGCTCTGCATCCACACTATGTACAAACTTTATCCCACTTTCCCATAGGCAAAAAAAAAATTAAAATTAGGAAGGCAAACGTCAGGAAACTAACAATGATGGACAGAGAATATCTAGGGTTTAACACACCTAAACAACTAAGACTGATGATTCTTAAGGAAACTTATAATAGAAGGTGCTAACCTTGGTGTATTACCTGGAAAGTCCTGATTGTCTGGGAAGTAATACTCTGTGAATTCAATATGGATTGCAGAGACCTGGTCAGGGAGTTTGAAGAATTTTCTACTACATGAAACCAAGGTGGAGGGTTTCTTACTTTGTTGCCCAGCTGTAGAAACCTGAAAGCACAACGGAATGCAGCTGTGCAGAACTCAGACATGGCAAACCCAAGTGTCCCAGTAACCCCACAGTCACCTGTATTCAATCCACCTCATTTACACATCAAACATACGCTGCTTTCAAACAAAAATAAAAATTTCTTCTACTGGCTGATATTGCCAGCTCCTTTCCTTTGAGGGAATTTAGTTCTTTATGTCTCCTGTCACTGCTAGTAAGAACCATGACAAGCAGAATTAGGTGACATGAGCAATCAGAATGAAACCTATTACAGCTGTCTGCAAGATCTGCAGCACGTTGGTAAGTCCATTGTAGTATCTGGTGCTGCAAAAAGCAAAACCAGCTCTTGGAGAGGATACAGGGCACATGGGTGTAGGGCCTGATCCAGGATAGGGATGCTCTGTCCCAGGTCAGAAAGCCTGAGGTAAGACTTATCCTCTGTCAAAAATCCACATCCTCATGGACTTCTCAAAGGTATGGGATCTTTTATTGAGGGCCTGCCTAATGCTTGGTGCAAGCTTAGATATGAACAGAGGGCAGAAACCTGCGCTTATGCAATTTCCTCTGAACGTGAAAACTCCCAGCAGTTCACACTTAGGTGGAAAGTTTTCTGTGCAACATCCTAACGGCGCCTGGGCTCCCGGGGCAGGGCTCGGTTCCTCCTGGATGGCACGGGATCCGAATGATTTACCTAAGTCATATCTGATTACATTTCTTTTTTAAAAACGCCACGGACATCTCCAGAGCCTGCTCAGCTCCCTACCTGGTGCACATCCAGGTCGTCCACGCGCACCAGGACGCAGCTGGAGCGCAGCCGGTGCCAGGGCGGCTGCCGGAGCCGGGGCAGACTCGTGGGAGGGGCTCGGCCTTTCTCCGGGGGGCTCCTCTGGGGGCTCTGGGGGGCCTCTGTGGGGACAGACAAGCAGAACCAGCAGGGTTTTAGTCACCTCCTTTGCATCACACTCCACCCTCAGCACCGACACCTATTGTGCTTACTGAGCAGAATGAACAGCCCCAGAATTAGAAACAGATGAACACAGCTGGGCAGGGAAAAAACCTCAGGACTTTTGAAGGAAGAACACTGTGAAAGATGAGTCTGCTCTGTGGCAAGAGAACACATTCTTCAGCCAGGTCTTAAGTACTTCATTTCGTCCTTATAAACTCACTTATGGAGAAACTCAATAAGAAGCCAGGAAAGGGACCACTGCAGCCCATCCATCCTTGCTGCAGAGCTACCCCAGAATGACAGCCACTTTCCTTTGACATTATATTTATGATTTTCAGAGTGCTATGGATTTCTGCATCAACAAATCAGCCTGCTCAACTGGGGAGGAGCAACTAGAGATATTGCTGGATGGAGCAAAATTGGTACCACCTCCTGCTTCACTAGTTTTATCAAATACCATTACCTGGTTTCTTTTTGAAGGGGGAAAGTGGAGTCCTGGCAAAGGCAGGGTCCATTTCTTCATAAAGCTTCTCAATCTTGCTTTGAAATTCACTGACCAACTTCCTTGCCCACTGTCCCCGTGTCTCCATTGCTTCACTGTACCTCACCCAATGCTTGCAGGCATCTCCTGCGGGAAAGCAAACATCCTGCCTTTAAAAACCGAGGTTCCTTTCTTCTAGTTCTGCCTGAAGCCATAGAGCAGGACTGTTCTTCAAACTCTTTATATCCCCCTCCTCAAGCTGTGAGGCCACAGGCTCCTTACCTGCCCTGTGGAAAGGATAATAGTCAAAAGCCATCCTCCTGAAGGTCAGCTGGATGGCACCTCCCAGCATCCCATGCTTCAGAGCACCTGTGGGAAACAGAACAAAGAAAACAGTGGTCAGCCCTGCAATCTGAGTCCTGATCCAGGAGAAATCACAACTACATTGCTCTGATTGCCACCACTGACTGACACCATGGCCAGGATCAGGGTACCATCTCTAGAAAGCTGTATCAAAATCTTGTCCTAGGCAGGGACACCTGAACGCAACTGGCCTACAGTTTATACGGTAAGAACCAGACCTAGAACCCCAAATCCCAAACTGCAGAACTCCATTGCTTTCCAACCCCCTCCAAGACAGAAAACCACTGCCTGGGGTGATGTTCTCCCTGCTGCTGCTCTCCCCACCTGCCTCCCGGGCGTGGCTGTCGTCGCAGATGTGCAGGTCCAGGCGGGAGATGAGCAGGTGGTACGAGGACTCCTTCATGTCGTGCTTGTCAAAGTACTGCCCGATGCTGCTGGGGCTGGGGCTGCCCCCAAAGGGCTGGGCCCAGGACTGCTGGGCACTGGGAGCAGGTGGGGTCACCTGTGGGAGAGAGACAAGCTCGGTGAGGACTCAGAGAGAGGGGAAAACAGAGAGGGGCATTACAATGCACTTAAGCAATTTATGCCATCTTCCAGCCTGTTTATAGAAACTGAATTGGGATTCCCTTTCCTATGTTTTCATGAGCAAAGCTCTTTGTCTGTGGCTCTGCCAGCTGCAATTCACTTCTCTTTAAGACTCCTGGGCCAAAAGGGCCAAATATTCCCAATCCCTCCTATGCAATCTCACTGTACCATGTGCACATCTCTGCTTCCCCAGAGCTTCCGACTCCAGCTGCAATATTCCTCTTCTCTTTTCCTTGACTTGGAAAACGTATTTTATTGGCAATGAATCCCACTCCTTTGGTCACTTCATTGCTCCTCATCAGCCCACAGTCCATGTGACACTCACCTGACACCAGGGAAGCCCATGTGTTCCCATCAGGGGATACCCTGTGAGCATGGGACAGATGCCACAGAAGTAGAAACTACCCCTTTTCCCTGGCAGCCCAAATTCCAAACTCATTCACCTGTACAGACTCTGGAGCCAAGCTTTTCCTCTGCTGAGCAGATTTCTCCATGGCCTCGCTCAGGGACTCAGCATATTTCATCATTGCCTTCAGCTGGGAGTCCGTCAGCACCCACAGCAGGTCATCCAGGAGAAACATCAGCTTGGAGGCCACCACATTGCAATCTTTGGTCTGCAACAGCAAGGAGACAGGGACTTCAAAAACTGCCACCACAGACAGAGAGCCTTCATAACATACAGAAAGAAGGGAGGCTGCTCTGAAACTCCTCTGAGATGTTATCTGCTGGATGCCCACAGCACCTCCTCTCAGGTGGAAAGTAGTCAAAGACACCTTGTCTTTAGGAGGCAAACTGTTCACTGGTTTAAAATTGGAAAAAAAAAAAGGGGGAAAAAAAAAAGAGATAGTTTCTTTTTTTTTTTTTTAAAATCATCACATTTCCACTGACAGCTAAAAATCAGGCTGCCAGGCTTTCAACTCCCAGTACGGAACTGACAGTTCTCCTTGGGATGTTCAAACAGATTGAAAAACTCGCTCCATCCATGATATCCTCCCCTGGGAAATAAACTGCTTTGACATTTGGTAAGGACACAGCTGCCTCTGACAGAAAACATGGAGTGACACACCAGCTTGGGCTCCACATTTCTAAAGGGAAAGAAGGGCTGCTGAGGAACGTGAGAGGAAATATCATCACTGCACCAGGCAGTGAGATTGTGTCCTGCAGAGCATGGAGGAGACTCTCACCCTTCTCTTGAGAGAGATCTGGATCCTCCCCTGGTTGGTGATGAGTCTCAGAGGAGTAGTGACAGGATCCTGATCACCATTGTCTGTGGCATCTGCTTCTATCCTCAGTGTCTGCCAGGTGAGCTCTTTGAATGTCAGAACCTGCCCAGGAGGAGAAAAACACTGAGAGTTTCACAACTTCGAGGATTTAAAAAAAAACAAACACTCAGACGATGTGAAATGAAACAAAGCCACACAAAATCATTCACCACACTTGTCCTCTGTGATCCCAATACAAACTCAATTCAGACAGCAGCCTGAGGGCCCCAAGGCTGGGGTGGTCCCAGTGGGGGCTGTGCCAGGCAGGGCAGGACAGTGCTCACCTCTCCCCTCTGTGGGTCGGTGATGCGGGTGAGGCGCAGGTCGCTCTGCTGCCAGTTGGGGTTGACACTGTAGCCTTGGAGCTGCCAGAGCTCAAAAGAAGCGTGAAAGGCCTTGGAGTGAATCTTGATGGTGATGGAATTGACAACAATAAACATCCCCTCCACGACCTTCTCAGCAAAGCCATATTCACTGCAAAGAGAAGAGCCCTCCATGGCATCACCCGTCAGACAACAGGCCTGGCACAGGTAAGGCTCACACACAGAGGTTTAGAAGCAACATCAAAGGCACTTAAACCTGAGTGCAGGGAGGTGACTCAGGGAGACCAGCAGCCCCCACAGCCCAGCAGGATGTCAGGGAGAAGCCCCAGGGCTCAGGGTCTCACCTTTGGCCAGCAGCCAGAGCGATGGGGGACTGTCCGTTGGGCGGCCGAGGCTCCTCACACGTCCTCATCTCCACCTCCACCTTGTCCAGGTACTGCAGAGACACAGTGTGGGAGCCTTCAACACCACACCCAGCCTCCAGCTCAGCCCACCAGCCTGGGGTGTGAGACTCCAGCACAGGGACAACCAACTCTGGAGCCTCCTGCCTCTCCAAGAGTCTCATGTGTTAAAGCTCTCACACCAGCAGTGCCCAGATCAGGGTAACCTGAAACCCCAGAAGTGGGGAAAACAAACAACAAAAACGGGCACAAGGTTGCCCTGGACTTCCCTGAGAGCTCGTCTGGCTCCATCCTGCAGTGAAATGGGGATCTCATGAGGGGGCACTCGTGGCCAAAGAGGACTGTGCTCCCCATGTGCTAAGGGCCCGGAGGACTCAGGTCAAATGAAAATTTGAGCCCTTCATGGTTTCCCTCTGCAGAATTTTTCTCGAGTAGAAGAGATTGAAAAGAGTGAGGAAGAAAAGAAAGGGACAAGAGAGGCAACATTACCAGGCAGATCGGGTGTGTTTTCAGCTTTGTCCACTGGATCTGAAAAGATAAAGTTGAGGTTACAAGGGTTATCTTTGCATTGGAAAGTTTCAGAAACTGCAGGAAACCACCTGAGTCCAAACTTTGAGCCCTCTTTCTCTGAGAAATGTCCACAATGTCTCACTGTATCCAGGTCAAACAGAGACACAGACAAGACATTCCAGACATCAGATCTACAAACCCAGATGAGCTTTTGGATCTCAGATATCGTCACGAGTAATAGATATTCTGCAGGTCAAATTCTGTTATGGAGAACATTCCTGGCCTTGCAGAGTTTACACCTAACTGCTGCTGTTACTGGAAGTCAGGCAAGTCCTTTGAAGACTGTGCACAAACCAAAAGGCTCCATTTTATTTTCATACAGCAACGCTCACTCTGCAGTTCTTGTAGGAGGGAGAACAAATGTTTGTTACTAAACTAAGCAGATCTGACTCTAAAAACAGAGCACATCAGATGAGTAAGACAAACTCATTTTTATTGTCACTTGGCAGAGTAGAACCATATTTCTTTTACAGAAAGTCTCTTCAACATCCTAAAAACTTTTGCATTCATGGAATGGAACTGTGGTTAGTACCAACTGCAATTAAGCAACCTGGCAGGTCAGGTCAGCTAAAAGAATCTTTTGCTTTAAAAAGTACAAGGAGGAAGAATTTACAGGAGTCCAGTGTGCAAAGTGCACAATCCCAACGATGCTGCCTGTGAACAGTAACTTTACCCATCTGAAGTGGGGCCGTGGGCGCAGCCCCCGCTCACCCTGATCGAGGCCTTGTTGCAGTAGACACGAGTGATGGCAAGCCAGGTGGGCAGTTCCAGCACATTCTGCAGCACCTCCTCATCCAGCTCCAGGTTGGTCAGCTGCCCCTGACCTTTCAGTGTGCTCAGGTTGATTTTGTCTGGGGAGAGATTCTTGGTAAACCTACAAGAGAAGAAAGAGGAGACTCTAAAAACAGCCCCCAGCGAAGCTGCTGGGACTGCAGGAGCATTTCAGAGCTATTTTAATACCAGAGTCTGTTTGCTGTTTCGTTAAACCCCTTCTGACATTTTTAAACCCTAGGCATGTTGGTTGCTCCAGAAAAAAAAACATCTCTACACTTTGACATTTGAAGGACTTTTTTTGTTTTAAACCAAATTCAACTCTGAGAAACTGAAAGTTCCTTCTAAAGCTCTGGGTCCTGGAAACCAGCAAAACTGCCCTAGGACAAAACAAAAGAAACCCAAAGCCTAACTGCAACAGCTCAGCAGTTTTATCCTCCCAGAACTACGACGTCAGCAGTGAGCAGTTTAATTCTCTAGATTCTTTTCACCCAGGAAAGCAAAAGATCATCAGTGTTTAAACACACCCAGGAGGGTGGTGGAGGTCAACCCGGCTTCTCAGCATCTGTACCAAGAAACTGCACATTCCGGAGTGTGTTCCAGCAGGTGCTCCACTGGCTGGGAGCTGCAGGGGTACACAGAGGGTGTGATTAGTGCTGGGAGTCCTGTTGTGAGCACCCACAACCCCAGACGCGGGAGAGAATTAGAGCAAACACCTCCAGAGGCAAACACGAGCATCCTTGTGTTGCATCAGAGAACCAGCTCTGCTGAAAGCTGATGGCATCGTGTCCACTTGGGATTGGGTACTAGGAATAAAGCAAACACAGCCTGGACAGGTAGGTGATACAAAGGCCTTAAGCTCCCAGGCTGCTTGGGCAGGGATCAGCTCAGGGTGGGGAGCAGCTTTCTCACACCTGCACAGAGGGATCAGCCCCGGGGCTCAGATCCTCATCCCGGGATCAGCGTGCTCAGAGGGGAAGCTGCTTTCAGCTGGTAATGCAGAGGAAAGGCACAAGCACATGCCTGAACCAGGGCATCACTTTTATTTAGTGTGGAGGTGTATCAAAAATACCAACTGGAAGAAGAGCAAAGCTGTGAAACAGGACACTGCAGAGCCTGGTATGAAACAGGACCCAGCTAAACCAAATAACTCTTTGTCACCATCTCCAGGGAAAGGCTGCAGAAATCCTGCTGAGCAGGTACCAAAACCACCACCAGTGCTACCAGACTCTACAGAAGAACCCTTTGATGAGGCATTCCAGATGCACCAAAATGCAACATTCCACCCCCAAAGCAGAGCTTACAGACCTCACCGACGTTTGGGACAACAGCAGCTGCAAGTTTTGGAAACAAAAATCTCAAATGGAAACAAATACTTTGTTTTAAACCACAGCCCAAATTCCCCAGGATATGTTGCCTATTGCCAAACCCCACTCTCAGCTCCTGCCAGGTACAGGAATCCAAGATCTTGGAATAACCTTCACGTTTGAGCCACTTTGACACCTGCAGTGACGTGGGGCTTACAGGGGGCCAGAGTTCCTGCACACCTGGGGCTCACACGTGCCAGGTCTCCACTGCTTCCCAAGAGGAACCACCATGGTCAGTTCTGGGGAGCAGGAGCAGCGAGTGCAGACAGTGGTGGATGTTTGCTGGCAGCTCAGTCCATTCACCCTCAGCCACAGCATCCTCCTGGCAGCAGGGACTGCTGGCTTAGAGAAAGCAGAATGAAAACAGTGGCTATTGGGAAAACTGACACGGGAGGATATTGGCACTTTTTTTTTTTTTTTTTTACAACCCAAACAGAAGCCAAGCAGCACCGAGCCAGCAAACTCACAGGGCAGCACTCCTTTAGAGCCTGCTGGGATCACCCTGGCAAAAGTCAACCCTGAAAATCTATTTGCTTAATCATCAGCTTGAATATATATCAAAACACGATGTCACTGCTGAAAACGACTGCCCCATTCCTCAGCCTGCATATCCAGAGGCCACAAACCCACTGACTGCAACAGGGAGTTAGGCCCAGTCTGACTGCTGGCCCAAAGCCAGGCCAGAATCGTAAATAAATTTATGTTTACATTTGTAGCTGTCTCGCCACACTGTCTCCAACCAAGCAAATGCACAGACAGACAATGTCAGAAGACATCTGAAATCATAAAACTTCTCCTCAGATCCATGTCTCATCACCCTGCTGCCACACAGATCAAGAACCTTCTTCTCATGTATTCAAGGAAGGGGCTCTGCCTCAGCCTCCTCCCCACAGTTCTCCAGCCACCACCCCCAGCTCCACACGAGCATTTCTATTGATACCCTCATCACTAAGGCTGGGAGAACTAATTAGCTGTACACCAGCAACCCTGATTTTGCTTGATGACCAGCATCATCTCTTGGCAGAAGTGACACCAGCCACAGCTGCAGCAAGTAGCTGGAAAATCCCCCCAAACACAGGTAAGGCAGGAAGGGGGAACTGGTGAGCTCCGTGTGAAAACAGCCCAGCAATGGTGAGGGCCCGGGAACGGCTGCAGATCCAGGTTCTTGCCTTCACAAGAGTCACAGCAAGGGAAGAAATGAGGATTTTCTGCTTTGATTTGGAACACAAATATGTAATTTAAGTAACTGTGGCAGAAGGACAGCAATTGGACATGGAAAAAAAAAACCTCAACAACTATATTCTGACCAATGCAGATTTGCTTCTTCCCAAAACCTTTTCCAGTCTTGCCTGGTCTGGTTTTGGACAGGGCATTTAGTGGGATTTCCATCTTCCTCGGGAATATTCTACAATTCAAAAATCTCTGTGATAGGTCATTTCACCTCACGTTCAAACTTTTTATCTCAGGAGCCACAGGGCAGGTTCACTTGGACAAAACGTTCACAACTGCTAAAAGAACAGGTCAGTGACTTCCCAAATCAGGGCTACTCTCAAGGAAGGCAGCAGTGGAAGCTTTAACTGCAACACACGTGTCTGAGGATTAACTGAAAAATAACTTGGAAGGAAATAAAACTGGGCAAGTGAGCGAGACTTCTGTAAAAAGGGAAAAAATAGCTGCCTCGAGGACATGCAGGAAGAACTAAAAGCCTTTTCAAGAAGAAAAGCCATTTTACTTCCTCGAGGTTTCCTATAAGCAGGGCCCACTCTGCCTGACAGCAGGCACTGCAGACAAGGGCAGAGCTGCAGAGGAGGAAGAGAAACACGCTGAATTAGCAGAGGATGGGACTAATGATTGCACAGCACGAGATGGTGCCCAGATCTAACAGAGCTGGTGTCAGCCCCACTTAGCACAAACCCATTTAGAGTTTAGGGGAATCCAATCAACACCAAACTGCCCAAGTGTTTAGGAGACAGAAAGCACCACATTTCTAACCCTCTCTGTATCTCCAGCTGCACACTGTGCACAGCTCTGTGTGCCCCAGACATCCCAGGAGGCAGGAACACCTTCCCGTGGGGACAGTGAGGTCCCTGCACCATCAGCCCGATGGCCTCGTCCTGCTCCAGTTACACAGCAAAGTGTTCCCACACACCCCAGTACCAGCCTGTCCCAGGCTCCTTATCAGGGTGCATTCAGGCACACTCACAGCCCTGTACACACAGGCCACTGCTGATGGCTTTACATTATCAGCTTTCTGTTTTTCCAGGCCTCAACTGCATTGAATGAAAGGCTGGACCTCTCAGCCACCCCAAGCCAAACACAAAACATCCTGATGAGTAATCAGTTGTCTTGGCTACACGTCACCTACTGCAACCCAACATGGCTAAGAGAAAAAGGCTTAGAATTTCAATTCAAAGTTAAACTTGCAGGGGAAAAAAATCAGCATTTCCAAGCAGATAAGACAGGAGTCTGAACCATTACACAAAACAGAACATCGGTTCACTCCTCCTACAGCCTCCCTCAGGCCTCGAGGACACTTCCTTGTGCCAAACAGAAATTTCTCCAAAGGGTTCTGAACGCTGAGATGCTCCAGACCAGGTATGCTCCTGGGTCCACACCCACAGCACCACACGGGGTACCAGGAGACCTGGAAAGCAAACCACGAACCCATCTGAGAGAAGAGGCTTGGCCTCTGCCAGGGGCTGAACTCCATCTCGCTGAGTAAAGGGGCTGCTTTACTATTTCTAGCTCCTCAGCTGGACACTCAGTGAAATTTAAATGCCAGCTGCCCCACGCTCCCAAATCTGGAATGAAAACCCTCAGCAGCTGCCAGGGAATTTCCCAAGTCTAAACCTCAAGCAAATAATAATACACAAAAGGAAACTAGGAAGAAACAGAAAAAATACATGCACTAGTCCAAAGCCCCACTTCTTCGTCCTGCAATCCAATCTGCAGTTCTGGTTCCAACCTGCAGAAACTAAAGGTTATTACATCACTCAGACTCAGCTGAGGAGCTGCAGAGGAGGCTCAGGCAGTACAGGAGCAATGAGGAGAGTCCTGTTTGACAGCCCCTTCCCACGGCAGAGGCTCAAGGGCTCTGGAGAGGTTCCACAGGGCCAGCACAGAGCTCTGCAGACCCAGAGCTGCTGGGACGGAGCTCCAGCCACATTTTCCTCCTGAGCTACTCAAGTGCAGTTTATTTCTGCTGCAACAAGCGTCTGTTTAGCATTCCAGAAATGGCACACTTGTGTCTCGAGCCGAGGGGAAGTGCTTGGAAGTGCCTTGCACCCAGCAGCTGACACATGCTCTGTAAAACTGACCACTCAGTTCTCCTGGCAGAGCAGCACAGCAACCCTGACTTTGGAGGTTACTCTCTGTGAAGGGAAAATGCCACGTCCTGTCTGTGCCCACTCCCTTTTCCCACCCTGTCTTGAACAAAGCAGTGCCAGATATGTGCTACTTTACCTGTAGCTGGGGTTGTGTCTTGACTTGATATTAAAATCCCTTGATATTAAAATTTTTAAAAGTAAAAAATAGCCATCAAAATGTACTGGGAAAATAAGAAATTTCCAAATTAACACATCGAGTAAAGGGTTTGCATCCAGCCTCACGTGCCTTGCTGGGCACAGCACACAAGAACTCAGAGACGGCTCGTGGCCAGTGGTTTGGGGCTGGTGCAGCCACTGCTGGGACCTGACAGAGCTTTTTCCTCATAAACTGCCTCACGGTGTCCTGCCACGAGCTGCTCCATGCTCTGGACCCACCATGTGCTCTGGGGCACTGGGCACCAAAGGAACTGTTACTGGCCAAACAGCCCCCACTGAACAGCAGGAACAGGGAAAAGTAACGGGGTTTTTATCAGTGTTTAACCGCTGGCAGCTCTGTGGTTTCATGAACTTGCCATTGCTGCAACAGCTATTTTAGGCAAATGATCACCTCAGAGATCATCACAAAAATTTCCCTCATCACCAAAGGAGGATATTAAGGCAGCTAAAGCCAAAATTGCAAACTTGGTCTCAATTCTAGCGAAGAGCCTCTGTCCAAGGCAGGGCTCTTGCTGCCTAAATCACTCATGCTTCTGTACCTTCCTCAGGCCATTCCCAAATGCAATTTCCTTGCTTTCCTCCTTACCCACCATGCTCGTTAAATTGCTTCCAGTTAATTGATAATCAAGGTCAGGAAGCTGGGAGAAGCCTGAAGCCTGGTGGTAAGCACACGTCTCTTACAGTGGTAGCTCTTCCAAACTCGGAGGGTGCCCAGCAGCCCTCAGGAGCTGCACGTGCCATCCTGTGACTGCAGCAAGGGCACAGCTGCAGCACAGCACTCGAGCACGCAGCGATGCTGCAAAACACGTCACGGCGAGGGGGAAGCAAACAGAGCAAACAGGAACTCGGGCTCTGCTCTCTCACAGCGACGTCCAGGCTGCAGCGCTTGGGCAAGAAATGTAAGCACGGGATCTCACTTCTGCCATTCCAGTCTCTCACCCCTGGCAGGGTGACCACAGCTGCAATGGCCTTTCTCTGCCCTGCCTTGGCCTGAGTGCAGGACTCTGATGGTGGGGATGGACAGGGAGCAGGAAAGGACTCACAGTTCCGAGCACTGAGTTCCAGAAGGCTCCAAGGCCCCCTGCGGAACAGGCAGGGCTCGCGGCACAGCGCAGGGCTGGGGCTGGGACCCGGCTCTCAGATCTTTGTGTTGGCACAGAAGTAGCACAACTGCGTGGAATGGGTAATGCCAAAGGCATCTTTAGGGCCAGGAAGGGATTCCGAGATCCTCATATCCAAGTTGGGAATCAGCAGCCCCCAGAAGCCCACGCGGTCCCCGCTCAGCACACGCTGCAACACCCACGAGTTCCTGCTGCCAAAGGGATCTGGAACAAGCTAAAGATACACCAGGGGCCCTCCCAAGCTCTTCACTTACCCACTCCCAGCAGCTTCATCAGCTGCAAGGACTGGTGCAACTGCAAGTGGAAGAGGGGAGAAAGCAAGGCAACCTGGCCCAGAAAAAGGGATGTATGACCCAATCCCTGGGAATGAGGGAAAGCTCCACCAAGGTGCAGCACTATTACAGGGAGCTGCACGAGGCTGTTTCTCCTGGCCAAGTACCCGACCTACACTGACAAGCACCACAGTGTTACACCCTCCCAGGCTGCTCCACGGGTCTGTTCTCTAGCAGGTTTTTTTAATTCTGTTTCTAAAGCCCATCTTACTTACCCAAAAAGGTGGCTCCATACTGTCCTGAGGACAGTTTGCCAAACTCACAGCCTGATATCCCCAAATTTCTGTGGTGCACATCTGTTACACGTCTGCCCAGAGCAGCAGCTCCAGCTCTGCGCTCTCCTCAGCAAACAGGTCTCGTTTCCTGTGCTGGTTTTCCTCTCTGGCAACACCTATGCTGGTGTTACTTCAGCCAACTCCTTTCTCATTTCTCCTCTGCTTCCTTCTCATCCTTCTTTCTGATATTCCCAGAGTTTCTCCTCAGCTGCAGTTCTCCAGGGCTCCTGTTACAGCGAGACACACTTGTGGTCTCCTTCTCCTGCATTCAGACCTGCCCCCAAGCCCCAGCCCCACTGTTCCTCTGCTGACACCAGCTTTCATCTCTTCACAGCAGCAGGACTGCACTGCATTTCCTCTGGGAGCCATGTCCTGTGTGCTGTTGGATGCCTGGTACTCCACAAGCTCACACGCTTCAACACGTGTACCAGAAGAGAACGTCACAAAGCAGCTGTTAGAGGCAGCAGGGGATAAACCTTTCCAATGCAATTAAATAAAAGTAATTTTGGCAGGGATTTCCACTGCAGTGGTGGTATATGAAATAAGCTGGGGCAGTGGACTCGTGGATAAACAGCCTTTGTCCCTGAGAACAAGGAACTGCTGTGGCTGCACCCACTGGTTAAAGAAAAAAGACAATGAGAAGAAGCTACTTTCAAACGAGACCATGAAGAGGCAAAGGCAGCTCACTGATTTTATTTTAAAGCATTAGATGTGCTTCTGTGAATAATGACAGGCTGGTAAACACAACCACACACAGCCAGCAGCCGATGCCCAGGCAGCTGACAGGGCCCCAGCCCAGAGCAGGGGCTGATCCCCGGGGGGCTCACAGGGAGCCCCTGACGTTGGGTTCCAAACACTCTTCCTGAGAACCAGGGAGAGTGCCTGCCTGGAAGCAGCAAGAAGTGAAAGCACCTAATCTATTTGCTTTTCCAAGCTAAATATAGGACAAAGGAGTGAAAGGCACAGATGGTGAAAGCTCCGCAACTTTTGAGATTCTCTTGCTCTAGGAATTTAAGCTGCTAAAGCACACACAGGCTGAGCCTTCCCAAATACCTTCACAAGGGAGCAAAGCCCAGCTGTACCATCGCCACCGGCCACCGGGTCACACACGTGACACGGGATCACACCTCATTCACAGTTCCCTGATCCCGCTGCCCCTCTCCTGACTGCTCCTTGCAAATCTCCACGGAGAGAAGGAACAAAAGCGCACCCCGTGGGGAATCGACTTCAAATGGAGACACAACAAGAGGAACAATGAATTATTTCATATGCAAATGTGAGCACAAAATAAAGGTAGATTAATGATTCAGTAGCAAAATTCTTCCAGGCAAATGAGCATGGCTGAAAGAAAACCCAAAGGGAGGGTGAAGCCGAGGTATTTAGAGGAAACAAAACCAGCACGGAAAAAACTTCATCTTTTTATACACCATTAAGCTGGTTTTGAACTGCATTTCTGCAAAACATCCACAGTCCTTGTGCAAGAGAGGGGCAGGATCAGACCAAGCACCCAAAAGCCAAAGTTCAGTAGGTAAACAGGCAGAGCTGCAGAATGTTTTGGGACTCTTTGTCCTCCTTGGAACGGCCCAAAGGAGACACAGGTGAACATTATCAGGCCCGATTGGAGGGGAAAAGGGGCACTTTGGGGCAGGAAAGTGCTGTAACAGTGCAAGGTAAGGGAGACCAACAATCAAAATTAAGGAAAAGCACCAGCAAAAGTGTATTTATGTACAGAAAGAGAATTGTCCATGAGAACAACACACGCAGGAGCAGCATCCAGGGATAAAGCCCAGCTCTGTTCTATCCTCCATTACAAACTGCTCTCACCCACCTCTCCATGGTATAAACACTTCTGTGCCTCCTGACCAGGAGGATGAATCTGCACTGAGTGTGACACGCCGGTGTGAGGTGGAATGAGACAAAACTCGGAGGTGTGGGATGTCCAAATCCCAAACCCAATGCAGAATTCCATTTAAACCAGCACCCAGAGCAACTCCATCACTCTCTGTCCAGGACAGTGCCAAGGGAGCTGGAGCACCGAGCACACAGACCCTGCACTGAGCCCATAGTGTGTAGGGACAGTGTGGGGCTCCAGGCACCCCCAGGACTCAGCTCCAGCCCCAGAGGGTCGGGATTCGCGAGTCTCGCTCCAGCCCTGAAGCCACAGAGCCCGCACGGGTCACTCCGGGCCCCTCGCTCTGCACCCGAGCGTCTCCAGCAGCAGGGACGGGAAGGACCTGCCCGGCCGCAGCTCGGAGAGGAGACGCAGAGAGCGGTGCCCTCACCTGCCCCTCCGACACGGCTCCCGCCCGTCCGTGACACCGATCCCGCAGAGCGGCGGGACGAGCCCGCGGCCGGGAGACAACACGGGCCTTTTGTCCCAGGGCAGGGGAGAGAAGGCCCGGCCCGAGCAGGGGCTGCGGCCGCGGGTCCACCGACCGAACGCGAGCGGCCCCCGAGCGCCGGTGCGGCCCCGCCCGGGCTCTGCCGGGGCTGATCCCGCTCCCCGCCCGCCTCCCGAACCTCCATCGCCCTGCCCCGTTCAGGGCCGGCACCGGGCACCGAGAACCGACACCAGGCAACCGGCGCTGGGCACCGGCACTGGGCACCGGGAACCGACATCAGGAACCGACGCCGGGAACCGACACCGGGAACCGACACCGTGCGCCGGGCCAGGCCCACTGCCCGGCACCCCCGAGCCCCGGACAGCCCCAGGCCCGGCGGCTCCGCAGCCCCCCGGACCCTCAGCCCCCTCCGGGAGCTCCCCAGGCCGCTGCCCGGCGGTCCCCAAACCCCCGCCCAGGCCCGGCCCTCGCCCCCCGCAGACCCCCGGGAGAAGGAGGAGAAGGAGGAGGAGGAAGAGGAGGGTGGGGAGCGGGAACCTCACCGGGAGAGGTGCTTCAGGATCTGCTTCTTGATGATGCCCGCCATGCCGGGCCGGCGGGTCAGGCCCGCGGGCGGCGGGACCCCATCGCGCACCGCCCGCCCCGCACGGCCCGCCCCCGTCGGCACCGCCCGCCCCGCA